>NC_056731.1:1915137944-1915346080 GCF_019279795.1 Protopterus annectens
TGTGTGTAACTCTCTGTGTCACTCTGTGTGCGAAACTCTCCTTAGCATGGAGAACATTGATATCTGTGCAGTAACAGAAACCTGGTTCAAGGCTCCCGAGAGCACCCCAGCACTACCAGGTTATACCTCATACCATGCTTTTCGGCCCCAAAACTTGGACCGGACCACAAAAGGAGGGAGAGTATCAATATTCGTCAAAGATACTCACACCTCCAGGTTGGTGGCACAGCACGAAGCATCAGAGACTATCCATGTGCAAATAACAGTGGGTAAAACTCCCTTCCAGTTTATAGCCTGCTACAGACCACCCTCCCAAACCCAGGAACCCCACTCAGCCTTCCTGAGAACACTGGAAAATATGAAGGTCTCTCCAAACACCATTATATTGGGCGACTTCAACTACCCAAACATAGACTGGGAGCATTACTTTAGCTCCAACACCCTAGCCCAAAGGTTCCTAGAATTTATAAACTCAAATGCTATGGAACAACTTGTTACCACTCCCACAAGAGGGGAAAACATACTGGACCTGATCATCACCAACATGGGGACTCTATGCTCCAGACCAGAAGTGTATCCCTCACTGGTAAGATCAGACCATAAACTAATCTCACTGGATATTCACATCCCGACCCCACCCCCTGCCCAGAAAACCAAACTTCTCTAAAGCAAATTTTACACTCCTCAAAACCAAGGTGGAATCCTTCAAAACCCCTGGGCCTGTGGAAAATACAGCCCAGACTGCAGAATCCTTTATAAACGCATTCTATGAACACCTTCAGGAATGCATGGATCATGCAATCCCAAATAAAACCAAGACCCAATCCTCCAAAGGCAGACATCCTGTCTGGTGGACCCCAGCCATAAACAAACTATACAATAGAAGGAGGAAGCTACTACATGATAGAGCAAAATCCCAAAAAGGGAAGATATCTCTGATCAGTATTAGCAAAAAACTACGGGCACTCATAAAATCATCTAAGGCCAGCTTAGAGAGAAAAATTGCACAGGACACTAAGGATAATCACAAGGCTTTCTTTAGTTATGTTAGGAACCTGGGTGGGAATTCCCAGATATGCTCAGAATTAGTCCAAAATGACAAAAAATACACCAAACCCACAGACATTGCCAACATCCTAGCTGACAAGTTCAGCGCAAACCCCCCCCCCCCACCAAAAGGGCAAATATCTATCCCAGCAGAGTGCTGCCACCTGATATCTCAGATGCTCAGGTAAGAGCTGCCCTCTCCAAAGCAAAAAACACAGCATCAATGGGACCAGATGGTGTCCCGGGCTGCGTCCTACATGAACTCCAAGAAGAGCTAAACCCAAACATAAAACTACTGTTCAATCTCAGCCTTACTACAGGATATGTACCCAAAGAGTGGTGTACAGCAACAGTGGTCCCTCTCCACAAAGGTGGTGCCTCAATGGATCCTGGAAACTATCACCCCATAAGCCTGACTAGCTTGGTCTGCAAAGCTATGGAAAGGATCATCATGGACCTCATAAATAAAGATATTGGGGACCTACAGACACTGGATCCTACCCAGTTCGGCTTTGTTAAGGGCAGATCCTGCATCTTAAACCTGGTCGATTTCTTTGAAAGGCCATTGACAAGGGGAAGGTGGTCCACACAGCCTACCTGGATCTCGCAAAAGCCTTTGATACAATAACCCACTTGGGCATTATAGATAAGCTCACCAGCTTAAATATAAACCCCTATATCACTAGATGGGTTGCAAACTGGCTCAAGGACAGAACCCACATGGTTAGAATTGCTGGAGCCATGTCAGACTCCAAACCAGTTACAAGTGGCATCCCACAAGGCTCAGTCCTGGGAACTCTCTTGTTCGGTATATATTTCTCGGAGGTACAGGCCAACATGGAAGGACTGTGGCTGACCAAGTTCGCAGATGACTGCAAACTGGGCACCATAATCGACTCTCCAGCCGACACAAGCATCCTCCAAAAGGGCCTCATAGAAACAGACAACTGGTACCAGAGCCATGGCCTCAAGCTAAACGCCAAAAAGTGTATAGTCATCCCCTTTGGCAAAACAAAGTGCCCACAAATTTCCACATAGGTGGTAATCCATTAAGTACGGAAGAAGTAATTAGGGACCTGGGGACCCAAGTTGATAGCAATCTCCCATTTGACAACCACGTGGCCAAAGTGGTTAGAAAAACATTTTATATAGTCCACCTAATCATGAAGGGATTCACATCTAGATCAGGGGAGGTCATCGTGCCTCTTTACTCATCCCTCATCAGGCCCATAATTGAGTGCAATTCCCCTTTTGGGATGTACCTTACCAGACACCTGCAGCAAATGGAAAGACCCCAAAAGTGCCTCACCAAGAGGATCAAAGGGCTCAAACAGATGCCATATGCTGCCCGATTAAAGAAACTCCAGCTCTACTTAGTGGCATACCGCCTGCTCAGAGGCGATCTGTGCCTGACTTATAAAGCCATGTCCAACCCGGAATTAATGGACATGCTGCACCTCAGAAAATCCAAATCCCATCAAGCTACGCGCTCGAGAGACTTGAACCAAAGTACTGAAATAAATAGGACATGCTGGAGGGACAGATTCATAACCCAGAGGCTCCCTTCACTCTGGAATAAAATCCCAGTCCAGGTTAGGCAGAGTCCCTCATTGACTCTCTTCAAGAGGAATCTTGATGAGTGGATGAGAGATCATAGGTTTACCCCGGGTATCACTTCTGTGCCACTGTTAGACAGAGGCACAGTACACTAACCTCGAAAAAGGGCATAGCAGATTTTATTTAAAATGGGTGGCGAAAGCCAAACACACTCTGGCTAGGCTTATAAATGCCCTAGGGCAGATAGCCTAGTATGAACCTATGAACCTATGAACCTAAGTGTATATATATATATATATATATATATATATATATATATATATATATATATATATATATATATATTTATATGTGTATATATATTTTTTATATATGATGACATGTTGTTGGAAATACATTTTTTTTATACAGATACATTTTTTGTATGTGATTACATGCTGCTAGAAAGATGCATAGGAGTCTATATTTTGTTTTAGTATGCTTAGGTAGAATTGTGGGTGTATGTCCTTTTAAATTTGGGTAAATGTGAATACTACTTTAAATGAATGCAATTAAATTGTCTACATTTTGATTGGACGATGAATACTATTTAAATGGAATGTTAAGATGAAGGATTTTTTGGTCTGAAGAAGCTCTTATGTTAAAGCGCTTGCCTCCTTCATTAAAGTTCTTTACTTTTTATATGTTTCATGGTTATATTTTCATTTGAACTGCCTGGCTTGTATATTGCCACACTCTTTGCTGCTATTAAAATAGAGAATTGTTGAACATAAATCAGACATACGTAGAAAAGTCACAACAAACGCATTAGCTAAGCATGTTTTGGATAGTAATTCTGAACATTCTTTTAAATTCAGAGTTACAGAGATACTATCTAAACCAATTAGAGGTAGTGACCTTAATAATATATTGGAAAATAAAGAATACAAATGGATAATTAGGTTGCAAGCAGATTTTAAACTAGGTTTAAATACTACTGTAAGCATAAAACCAGTATTAGTGAAGAAACAGCAAGAAGTTAAATAATGAATATATGTAGGAATTTGTATTTCTGTATTTAAAATCAATGTTTTAATAAATTAAGCTTTATGTAATATTTCATGTGTTTTTTTATGTGTCAATTGTTTGATTTCTGTGAATGGCTGACTGTGATCACATGATTTTACATGTTTTATATAATGTAAGTGTTAAAAATGTGAATGTAATAGCACTGAGGAAGGGTGTATTTGCCCGAAAGCTTTGCTTACTTAATAAATTTGTGGGGTTTTTTTGACACTGGATTTGTTTCATTAGTGAGGATGCCCTGGACCTGACATATAGTGATTATACCATTTTATGGCAATAGCACCTCTGAATCTGTGAGGTATGGACTAAATTGTGATGAGTGTCAAGGGGTGAGGAGAGGATGTATTGATTTACATAAGAGGGTAGGGCGTTTTTGCAAATGTTTGTTGTGCTGTATAATAGTTTCATTTATTTATTCCCCGCTTTCCTTTCCTCCCTTCTGTTATTAGCCAAAGCACCAGTTACTTCTCCAATAGTTCCCTAATTTAACTCAATGTCCTATTCTCAACCCAGTTGCAAAATCTCTTCCCTTAATCTTCATCTTTTGCCCATATTGAAAATACTTAACTTCTTTATCATTGGTTACCACTATTCATTGTACTTTACTAGGCGATCACTATCCTATGATTATTGATCAATATTCACTGTATGATTTTCTGAGCCAACTTTTATTGATCCTGTATGTTGATTCTACTATTTGCTACTGCATTTCATGTGATAGTATTTTGTAGTTTATAAATTGAGCTATTTATGTTGGGGCTTTGATCGCTGGGCCTCTGCTGAAAATGGGATTCAAGCCCAGTCAGACTTTCCCACTAAACAAATGTCACATAAATAAATAAATAAATACATTTCTTTCTTTCTTTATTTTTTGCTGTGGAGTGTTAAAAGATTTCACTTTGTTATGAGAGTTCTCCATAAGTATTAAGAGAGGAAGTTGTTTTGAAGTAAACATTATTTCCATGTATTTTCACTTTGAGTCATCGTGTATTTTATGATAGACATTAGCAACAGGCACTTTTTTCTTTGATCCTTTTTATGGAATATTACCATTGTATTTAGGATGTCTTAGAAGATTTTTTTAGAAGAAATTAACAACATCATTGAGATTGACTGCTTATCAGTTAACTGCTAGGAGTTTGTTTTTTTTTAATGTTTAGTGTTACATGGTCACTGGAACCGATGAAGAATTAAACTATTGTGTCTGGTTCTGCAGGTAAATATTGGAAAGCAATTACTTACTGAGCCAAGGCTGACTGTAGCTATGGAGAAATTATCTGGGTGAGAAACTAATATTTATTTATTATTTATTTATTTTACATTTGATTACTGGGAAAGTCCGACTGGACACAAGTCCTTTGTCAGCAAAGGCCCGGGTAGGAAAGCTCTAAATAGTACATTAATTTAACAACATTTGATTAAATTTGATTAAATTTATTTCTATGGTGTGTTACAGGTACAACAATACAAAGTTTATAGAAGCAAGATACTTGTACAGTTTTACTAAAGAATCAATTATAGTACATGAGCATAGGCTAGTGAGACAGACGTTAAACAAAAAAAGAGCCCAATTACAGTGCATAGAGCAGACAATGAGGGACAAATACAGCTTTACACAACTTTTGTAGAGTACAATCATGTACTTTTAGGTTAACTACATCGATAATAAACAGTCTAACATACTGTATCCGCCTGAGGATTATATACGTGGTACATGCTGCAAGCAGAGTTAAACTAAACAGAGGGGTGTATGGATGATAATGTGCCTCAGAGATTACTGACCACAGAGGGGTGTGAGGATGACAACGTGGATCACAGATTACCAATGACTCAGTATTGAAGCCACCTAGTAAGATTACTTCATTTCTAACATTTACATGAATACAAATATGTTTTTTTTCTGTAGTATCTTTTAGGACATCTGAGGTATATAGAAACATTCCCATTGGTGTTATTTTTGTATTATTAATTGATAAGCAGATAAGTAAGGAATCCAAGTGCATAGATTGTACCACTTGGTTAGGATAGGCAGTACATGCTAATCTGTCTATTGGGAATATAGTTACTCCTATTGCTATAGCCTCCTAGCTTCACAAAACACATTATTGCCTTTGAATGAGTGGTACTGTTTCAACCATGTTTCAGGAATGTAGAAAATGTCTGGATACTAGTGGTAAAGCTAGGCAAGAATCAGAACAAATTGCATACACTGCAAAAATTGAGGTGCATTATTCTCCATGTGTATTTTATAGTTCAGTAAGGATCCATGGGAGACATATTATGACATTTTCAAAGTGACCTGGGTTTGCTTGTATGCATCTGATTTTAGTAGCATTAGAAAGGGAAATAGAAATAACGTTTGTGTTATGTCAATCTTGTGGAGTCATAGAAATGCATAGTTTGAGACTGTCCTGAATGTTTTGGAATATAGTCTGACGTGCAACTTTGTATTCTGTTCATTAGTTATGAAAATACATGTTTGTAATGGATTTAAGTTAGATAATCTTTCCATGTACATTTTTTAGTAATTGTTATAGGATTTGGATGGCAATCACATGATATAGCTATGGGATTTGGATGGCAATCACATGATATAGCTATGGGATTTGGATGGCAATCACATGATATAGCTATGGGATTTGGATGGCAATCACATGATATAGCTATGGGATTTGGATGTCAATCACATGAAGTAGCTGTAGCTACTGTCAAAATGCTTAAAGAGAGCAGCAGCAGGAATGAATGGTTAAGGTGTCGCATTTGCAAGAACAAATTACTAGTTAGAGTTGAGTAAACCTACAATGAGAGATACACTGGATAATGGGTGAATGAAAGTAGTGAGTATGTTTATTGATTTCTGCAGGGACTGGACACTGAGTCGTGCAAGTTTGCTGGGCTGTGTAAAGCTAAGGGTGACTAGTAGTGTTATACAGGGCTATTTTTTTTATTTACATATCTGTTCAGAACCGGTGGTCAAGGACACCATATATACAAATGCCGTAGATATAGCAAACTTGCTGGCTGACAGATTCAGTGAAAATTGTACCCCTCTGCCCCCCCCCATTAGTAAATCAGGACACCCCCAGTACCTGCCCCCTCCCCCTTATATCTAGGGAACAGGTCATCACTGCTCTCTCAAAGGCAAAAAATACAACCTCCATGGGACCAGATAACATCCCAGGCTGCATCCTACATGAAGTCAGGCAGGAACTTGCACACCATTAGGCACCCTATTTAACCAAAGCCTGAGTACTGGGTTCATCCCAGCTGAGAGGAGGACAGTCATTGTCATTTCTTTACACAAAGGTGGAGCGTCCACTGATCCGGGAAATTATAGACCCATCAGCCTAACTAGCCTGATCTGCAAGGCCATGGAACGGGTTATCATGGACCTCATTAACAAGGACATTGGCAACCTCCAAACACGTGATCCCACACAGTTTGGCTTTGTCAAGGGGAGGTCATGTCTGCTAAATTTGGTCAATTTCTTTGAGACAGTCACCAAAGCCATGGATGAGGGGAAATGGTGCACATTGCCTACCTTGACCTGGCCAAAGCCTTTGACACTATTCTCCACTCTGGCATAATAGGTAAACTCTCTCAACTAGGCATCAATCCATATGTTACCAGATGGGTAGCAAGCTGGCTCACTGATCAAATCCACCTAGTCAAACTAGGGGGATCCACCTCAAGCAGTAGACCTGTAACAAGCGGCATACCCCAGGATTCAGTCTTGGTGCCTCTGTTATTTAGGATATACTTTTCTGAGGTGCAGGCCAAAACCAGTGGGTTATGGCTGACCAAGTTTGCAGATGACTGCAAGCTGGGTGCTGTCATCAGTTCCCCTAGTGATGTGGGCATTTTCCAAGAGGGTCTCACTCAGACATATAACTGGTGCCAGAAACATGCCCTCAAGCTGATTACCAAAAAATGCATCATGCTCCCTTTGGGGAGAGTGACATCCCCACAAATTATCACATTAATAACAATGTTCTAAGCACTCAATTAGTCATGAGGGATTTGGGCATCCAGGTTGATAGCAACCAAACTTTTGACCACCATGTTGCTTCTGTTGTACGGAAAGTCTTTCACATGGCCCACCTCATAAGTAAGGGTAGCTCATTCAGGGGACTAGGAGGTCATGACATCCCTGTATTCTTCTCTTATAATGTCCCTTTCAGTATGTACCTTGCAAAGCACATGCAGCAGCTGGCGAGATCACAGAATCCTCGCCAGGAGAATCCAGGGCCTCAAACATCTACCATACACAGATAGGCTAAAAGCTCTATCCCTCTACTCAGTTTCATACAGACTCTTCAGAGGTGACCTCTGTCTGGCATACAAGGAGATAATGGACCCCACCTTGATGGGACTGCTGCATATCTGCAAGTCAAGCTCCACTCGAGTAACCCAGACACGCAGCCTCAACGTTATCTGTGACATCAACAAGACTTGTTGGTGGAATAGATTTGTGTTCCAGAGACTCCCCTATCTATGGAATAGACTCCCTCTCCACATCAAGCAGATTACCTTTTTACCCCTTTTTAAGTGCAACCTGGATAACTGGATGGGAAGCAGAAAATATACCTCTGGGATTCCACCAATGTCCCTGCTGGACAGGGGCAATGGATGCTGATTTGTCTAAACATGGGCTAAACTCTTGGCTAGACTTATAAGGGCCTCAGGGCCAATAGCCTAGTAACCTCCTAGTATCCTATGATCCTATGATTAAAGGGATCCTTGCAGGATTAATGCGATCAGTAGATCGATAGTAGCATTAAAGGCATTAACACTCACCATCATTATTTACAGTTTCAGATGTATGCAGCAATGTTACTGGAGGATATTTCCTCCCAGGAAAATCAGCAGACCATGGTTAATAGAGTCCTGGAAGTTGTAGCAGATTCACTGAATGTAACATTGTTTTTTGACAGTCACTCCACATAACTGTGTCCTGTGTTCTTACAAGTTCAGTTTGTTCTTCTGAATGACCACAGAGGTGTCTGAATTTCAGCAGAAAGAAACCGTTCTGTTCAATGAGCTTCTAATCCAGCCACATCTACTGTTACCCATCTAACCTAATAATCACACTGAAACTTTGACGTTTCTATTTTGATAGCCTTTTAACAAAAATATCAAAGCAGCATAACATCTCCTATTTTGCCCTCCCCAGCTGTAATACTTGCTGGAATCTTAAATAGGGGGTAATGAGTTGTACAGTCTTGGAAGTATATAAGCAAAAGATTATCCTGCATTTGTAATGAATTCAGAAGGTATTGAGGGGTTGTTGTCACAATTCCTGTCATTTCGGCCTTGACTGACCCTCGTAATGAGATTAAACTGGCTTACTCCAAAAGATATACAATCTCTAAACAAAGACTTTCATAGTCACAGTGACAATACACTTGGCAATTACAGTATTGTGACTATTGGCTTAATGTTAATCTATCGATACAGTTAGTTTTTCTCAGAGGATGATGAATGTATTTAATTCTTAAAGTTAAGTATAGTGATGTTCCTGTTTCCTGTGATTACTCAGTATGTCGCTATGTAAGACTGTATGCATCACTGGATGCTTTATTGGTTTAAATTTATGTTTGCATCTAACAGCCCAGAACATGGCTGAAAAGGATTCTTAAGGTGTAGCCCATCTACAAGCAGACAAATAAATAATAAAACGAATATTAATCTATTATATGACACAGAAAATGGGATGGGTAGTTCACAACCAGTCTCGAACCATACACTGAATGCATTGCTTGTTTCTGTTTTTCATTTTAGTAAAATTTCAAGTGAGGAAATTATATTCTGAAGAAATCAGTAACCCTCTAATGACAAAGTTGTAGAGATCACCTCCTGAGTGACACTGTAATATCACTGCATACTTTCCACTATATCTTCATTCATTTATTCCCTTATTACTTTCTTAATGCTGTTCAAGGCCATGGGGGAGTCAGAATGTATCTTGGCAATAAATGAGCATACATGCACTCCACTCCAACCCCCACATTCTCTTGAGTGCACACATTCATACACAACACACATACTCTCACATGCATTCTCAAACAGCATGCACACCTCCATCCAGTTTGGTGATTACTAATTCACCAGTATCATATATTTGAGATGTGGGAAGAAAACAGAAGACCTGATTAAAACCCAAACAGACAGGATGTGCAGGCTCCGCACAAAAAGATCCCCAGCTGAACCAAGCTGGAGAATCAAGCACTATGAGGCAGGAAAAGCAATAATAGCCACTGCACCACTGTACCGTCCAGTAATGCAACCATGGGGAAGCTAATGTTCCATTTTAGAAACACCTAGTGTAAAATCTGTTGATTTCCAGCCACTCAATTAGTGCTTTGCGTAATTTAGGAAAGCGTTAAATTAATTGCAAAACAAGGGCAGTTACAAGACAGACAGACTCAGAGCACTTTCCATATATGTAAAGAATAAGAAATAAGAAACCCTTATTTTACTTGATGTTAGAAAAAGCATACACAGTACTTTATTGATATTTAGCAGCCAAATGTCTATATACTAGGTGTTCATGGTGATAATTATAAAAATATTTTTAAGTGTGCAGAAATTTTTGACCAGGTCCATTCCTATACACATCTTATCTGTCTGTAAAATGCTATTAGAGGTCAGTAAATTATAGCATATCTAGTCCAATTCCAATCATTCTGTCTGACTGACAGGAACAGAACTGAGCCTTGTCTGTAATTTCCATCTATAGGACCACACACTAAAAATAAGTTTAAGATTTATTTTCCATTTTTTCTGCCTCTTGTGCTTCGAGTTTACTACACTCAGATGGGGCTAGGGAAGGTTAGAAGGAGGCAGCAGCAGGGGATCTGGTTGTACTGCACCCTGAGGGGGCACTAATCCTCCCAGACTGACAGGAACAGAAGCAACAGAAACACTAACTCTTTGATGTTCTGCCTCTCCCAGTGGGAGCCCCAGAGGCCATCACATAAATAAAAACCATCTCACTGAGGCCAGTTTACTGGCTTCACATGCTGTACTACAACTTTATAGCAATGTCAAAAATGTAGCTACCTCCTCCTGCTCATATACCCCCTGCAGCATTAACCAGACACCAGAAACTGAGCTGCATTTGCATTGCAGCAGCAAACATTCTTTCTAGATTCCTGCTTAAATTAAAAATAAATAAATAAATATGAAATAGATACATAAAAATGAAATAAAGTAAAATAAACTGTGTGACTGTACTTCTATAAAGGCCATGTTATCAATGTAGAAAACTACTGAAAGAGAAAAATGAAGGCTGCTGCCTGTATTTATTTGTTTTCTTTCCTGCCTGACATTCACCTTCTTTCTGCTCATTACAAATTTTAACAGGTACTTTATTTTATTTCAATACAGATTTCTATTATACTAAAATTGACTGCATTTTGGGACACTGGAAGATGGACAAACTGGAATGTGGTATGAATGGTATGATTTAAACGCACTTTTCTCAAGAAATTAATTTTAGTGAGTGTATTGCTGTAAAGCATATTCTAGAAAATGTACCATTTCCATATATTTATAGTGAACTGTAAAACAGTGACTTTATACTTACGATTAAACAAGTATGTGTTTTTCAGTCTCTTGTTTCTGTCAAGATTTTAGCTGAAAATAGTTATTTTGATTAATCTGCAGTTAGGTTAATGCATAATGAATTTAAAATGTTCTATCTTTACATATAACCAAGAAAAGTTATAATATAAACCACTTACAAATTTAAGGTGAAGTGTTGTTTTATCTGAGTTTAAACTTGGTTTGGAAACATTGTTTAGGAATATGTTTAATGTGAACGTGAATGGTGATATACTAGTTTATTTATTTATTTATTGACATTTGATTACTAGGAAAGTCCAACTGGGTAGGATCATAGGAGGTTATTTGGATAATGGCCCTGGGGCCCTAACAAGCCTAGCCAAGAGTTTATCATCAGAAAAGAAACTTCAATCAGCACCTGTCACCCCTGTCAATGATGGACAAAGGTGGAACCCCTGGGACACATTTTTGGTTTCAAATCCACTTGTCAAAGTTGTGCTTGAAGACGGTCAGTGAGGTACTCTGTTTGACATCTACGGGAAGTCTATTCCAGAGATGGGGCAGCCTCTGGGAGACAAACCTGTCTCTCCAGCAGGTTTTGTTGATGTTGTTTATTAGATTTAGGCCTATCGAGTGGATAATGCACGAGGAGTTTGACTTATGGATATGGAGCATCTCTAGTAGGGCAGGGTCCGATATTACCTTGTAGGCAAGACACAGATCACCTCTGAGAAATCTGTATGATACTGAGTAGAGTGATAGTGATTTGAGCCATGGATTCTCTTTGTGAGGTATTTCTGTGGCCTTTCCAGTTGGTGCAGGTGTTTGGAGAAGTACATACCAAACAGAAGATTATGCTCAATTATAGGGCTAATGATGGAGGAGTACAGAAAGGTAATAACCTCCTTTTTTCTGGATACAATCCCTTTACTTATGAGATGAACTAAGTAACAGGCTTTTCTGACCACTGCCGTCAAATGATGGTCGAATGTGAGATTGTTGTCAACCTGAATACTCGGGTCTGTCATCACAAGTTGTGTGCTTATGGGGTTGTCATTGATGTGGTAATCAGTAGGGGCCGTGTTTTTGCCAAATGGTATAATAATATATTTTTTTGTGTTTAACTTAAGGCCATGACTTTGGCACCAGTTATTTGCAGCTGTGAGACTCTCTTGCAGTATGTTAACATCATTTGGGGAGACAATGACAGCACCCAACTTACAGTCATCCACAAACTTGGTCAGCCACAGGCCCTTTGTCTTTGTCTGGACCTCTGAGAAGTAGATGCCAAACAGTAGGGGTCCCAGGACAGATCCCTAGGGAACACCACTAGTAATAGATCTGCTGTCAAAGGTAGTGGCACTTATTTTGACCTTGTGGATCCTATCAGTGAGCCAGTTGGCCACCCATCTGATGAGATAGGGATTAACACTAAGTTGTGTTAGCTTTTTGATGATGACCGAGTGGAGGATTGTGTCAAAGGCCTTGGCCAGGTCAAGGTAAGCTGCGTGTACTGACTTTCCCTCATCCAGGGCCTTGGTGACAGTCTCAAAGAAGTCAGCTAGGTTCAATAGGCAAGATCTGCCCCTGACGAATCCAAATTAGGTGGGGTCAAGTGCTTAGAGATTGCCTATATCCTTGTTTATGAGATCCATAATAATACGCTCCATGGCTTTACAGATCAGACTTGTCAAGCTAATAGGGTAATAGTTTCCCGGGTCAGTACTGGCACCATCTTTGTGCAAGGGTATGACAATGGCAGTTCTCCACTCTGCTGGAATGAAGCCTGTAATTAGGCTGTGGTTGAATAGGGTGCCCAATGGTGAAGCTAGTTCTTGCAGGAGATGGTGCAGAATACAGCCTTGGATACTATCAGGTCCCATGGAAGCTGTGTTCTTTGCCTTGGATAGGGCCTTTAACACTTGATCTATGGAGATGTGAGGTGTGGGACAAGTATCAGGGATGTTGACTGGGCCTTTGGGGGGGAGATAAGGGGGTGAAGTTTGCACTGAACCTATCAGCTAGCAGGTTGGCTAAGTCAGCAGGATCAGTGTAAGTGGTACCATTAAGTACTAATTCAGAACACATTTAGGCTTTGCCGTGGAGGTTCCTAACATAACTGAAGAAGGAGTTGTGATTTCCCTTTGTTTTGGAGGCTAGTTTCAACTCATAATTGGCTTTAGAGGTTTTCACTAGTGATCTAATTTGTTTGTTGAGGCGGATGAGGGAGTTTTTCCAATTTAGAATTTGTTCCTTTTTACCCTTGGACAACAGTTTCTTCCTTGTAAAGCCTGTTGATAGAGGACGTCCACCAAACAGGTTTGTGTTTCCTTGAGGAGCAGGTTTTAGTTCTGTTGGGGATAGCTGAATCCATGCAGTTGTACAGCTGCTTGTATACTGCACTGGCATACTGTTCAGCATAGTTGTCTGCAACCTCTGACGGGGGCAGTGGTGAAAATCTGCTGATACCCTCCCTTAGGATGCTGTGGTTTGCTTTTGAGATGTTTTTTAGCCTGCCTATGGCTGGGGAGGGGTTGGGTGAGATAGAAACTTTGAATGAGACAGACCGATGATCTGGTGTCACCAGGGAAGAAAATACTATGGGAGTGGGGCAGTAGTTGCCCATGTTGGTGAGAACCAAGTCCAGTATGTTAGCTCCACTTGTGGGATATGAGACCAGCTGGTCTAGTGCGTTAGAAATGATGAAGTCAAGGTATCGTTGTGTGAGTGCATTAGTGCAGCCATAGCACAAACAGTCTATGGTGGGGTAGTGGAAGTCACCAAGGATCAGGGTGTTAGGGAGTACCTTGATGGAGTCAAGTAGGTCCAGGTAGGAGTATTGGGTTTCCTGAGTCATGGAGGGGGGTCTATAGCTGCTATAACTTGGATGGGTGTCTCACCAACTATCAGTTGCACCTGGAGTAATTCCATTGCATCATGCTAGTAAACCAGTCTGGTGGTGTGCCTGTCCTTAATGAAGATATAGACTCCACTACCATTAGTCTTTCTGACCTCATTCTGGGGTCAGAAAGTGTGGAATGAGGTATAGCCTAGTAAGGCAGGGGTGCTCTCCACAGCCCTGAACCAGGTTTATGTGACTGTACAGACATCAGCATCTTCCAGTGTGAAGAGAGTCTCCAGTGAGTGCATTTTTAGGTAAAGGCTCCTAGCGTTTAGCAGTATGACCTTCAATTTGTTTTTTGACAGATCTTTTATGTTGGAAGATTTGTCTTTGGGACATAGCATAAAAAGGCACAATGGGAGAGGCAAGAGCCTTGGGTAAGACCCGGAACTCCAGGGGCGAAAGGTAGGTAACCATTTTCAGCAGAGGCCTGTGAAGAAAGCTCCAACATATTGCAAAAACATTTTAAGAAAAATAATTCTACAATCCTCAAAAGACAATACAATAAAAAATAAAAATATACACAGTTTAAACAATTATATCAAATTAAACATAAGGGGGAAGTATTGGTTAAGAACAGATACAACTTACATGACAATGATTTAATACGTAGAGAAATTTTAGCCAATTTGGAAAATTTAAAGGCAAGTTAGCATAATGCAAACAGGAATTGCAATATGAAGTGAGAGAAAAAAAACAGGGTTATTGTTTATTTACATAGAGAGTCAGGAAAGGGAAATTGAAGACATAAAGTATGTGAAGAAGCAGAAGTAAGGAGGTGTACGGTATGAATAGGTACTTATTCATATATAGGAATATAGTTTATCCTAGGGTTGTACAAGCACAGAGCCAGATTCTTGGTTAGGAAGTTTTTTGGAATTATTTTAAACTAAAGGGTAAAAAGGTCACACAGACAAACCATTCAGTAAAAAAACGCAAGATAAAAAAATACAGACAAGCTAGAGTTTTTTTTCTGTGTGATACCTTAAACCTGCTGTAATGGAGGCCACTGGGATATATGCAAATGACATAGGCGTTGGAAGCTGTTGAAGATTGGGGTGTGGGGTCGGAGGGTCAGAGGGCCACTTAGTGATCTAAAAAGGGCAATTTTTTAAAAACTATTTACTACCACAACATAGGTTCACTTAGAAGACATTTTAAGCTTAAATCAAGTACCAAAAGGGAAATTCATCTTACCTATCCCATGGCTGATAATTGTACATTAGCCCTAGTAAGAATAACTGTGATCATACCATAGATAATTTGAGGGGACCTATGTAAGTGATGCAGCATTTAGGAAGTGCCTCTGTCCATTAGTGGCATGAAGGGCAACCCTGGAGTACATTTTTTATTACCCATCCTTATATCCAAGTTGCATTTAAATATGGAAAGGGAATAGCTTTGCTTTACTTGAATAGATAGTCTGTAACCCCCTGCCACTCCAGAGGCAGCCCCCCTCCACAGCCACTCCAGTGTTCCATTACTTGGCTATTTCTCCTCAGTTACCATAAATACTGTTCAAACCTGTCAGCGTGCATACTGTTTTCTTATTTACTTCTACAATGATTACAGAAATTGTAATAAAATAGAACAAACACTAAGCCATTTGCTAAACAAACAATACAGTCTCTTAAAACCCACACGCGAGAGAAACACAATGAGAGCCGGCAACTACAAATAAACCTTATTTAATAAGCGCTTTCTGTGCGGACAATGCCTCACCTTCATCAGACCTAATAACAATACAGTCTTGCAATGAAAACAGACTTAGCATGAGCAGTAAACTTCTCTGCCCTTGAAACTCACATTCATTTAAAAGACATAAAAACCCACATTAATTTTGCATTTGGTCAGTGGAGGACTAAGCTTACCTCTAGGTTGTTTTCAAACCATAGGCGCCTTACACATTTTAGGGCCATGCATACATGTATGCATTCTTTGAATCACCTTACTGATTGTATTAAATTATATTCCTTGTAAAATACAGTACCACTTGTTAGAATGTGTTTTAAATTTGTAGTTTTGAACAGTTTTCTAGTAAGCAATGAAACAAAATGTATGAACCAATAATGACAAAACTACCAATTTCATAAAATCTCAACGATAAAAGGCCACTCAAACTTCTGTCATTACAATCCACCAATATCAGTAAATATGCAAAATCTCTGCAGAAGTAAAGTCATCTAAATAATTTCACATGAAAGG
Source organism: Protopterus annectens (assembly GCF_019279795.1). Lineage (NCBI taxonomy): Eukaryota > Metazoa > Chordata > Ceratodontiformes > Protopteridae > Protopterus > Protopterus annectens. The sequence continues at coordinate 1,915,154,287 of NC_056731.1, forward strand.
GATCTGTAACTAATCAAGAGGTTGTTGCTAGCAAACAACTTTATATTTCATTGTTTCATCTACAAATAAAGTATCTGTTGCCCTTGAAGAATAAATTGCCTATGTTACATTAAAAAATGATAAGCTAGTAATATTGCAATAGGGAATGGATGGCAAACTGATAACAGGTTCATAGCTACTAGGTAACTCCTCCAGAGGAGGACCTTCACAGGACTGCAGCATCCACTCCCTTTAAAGTACAGCACAGTACAGTATCAGTGATCCATCTACATACTGTGGAAGTAGAACCCACAGCCTTCTGCATCAAAAGCAAGTATGCTACCTGTTGTGCTACTAACAATGCAAACAGACTTGGCATAAGCAGCACTAAACTTCTCTTCCTCTGAAGCTCTCAGCTCCTTGTAAAATCCTCACTCAGCTCCTTGAATCACAAGTGGTGGTGTGGGTAGAAAATTCAGACTCTTGTTTCTTGTACTTAAGGTACAGGGTTTGAGCCTAAGCAACACTAACCACCAGGTATACCTAACTGAGGCATTCACACACACTCACACAAAAACAATCCCCCCAACAGCAGCAGTAGAAACACAACCCCTTGTGTGTAAATCTGAAACATCTCCTTACCTGAAATGCACTTTCCTTAAGAGCTGTACGGGCAATAGAATATTTGCACCTAACATTTGACAATGCACACATGGGTCCTCCAGTCCTCTTTATAGATGCCACCAGAGAGTTTTTGTTTTTTCGCTACAAGATGATCTTGTAAAAGTGGGGGGACAACACTCCCTCCCCCTTACTCAATGGTCCCGGCGCCCTTGACAAATGACCCCTTAAGGATATCAAGTGTTTCAGCTAAATGGCTTCTGAATACCCATGATGTTTTACTTTTTAAGTCTTTTAATGGCGTTGAGTCACAGACTATGACAGTGATGTCTGTTGACTTCAAAGTGGGGGAGGTGGGTACAGGAAACAGTCTGCCTGAGTACCAACTCATTATAGCCACTTTATTGACTAAATGCACCTCAAATGTCCTTTTGCAAGCAAATAGAAATAATTGTCAAACTAATTTTGTTTTATACAAACACAAATTAGGTCTGACAAGCTATGACAGGTGGGGGTCAGTTATTTTCATTCATAGATTGCTTCAAGATTAACTCATTCATTATAGCTAGTCTATTGACTGTATGTATCTTAAACTGCCAGTTAAGATCAAATAATGATAATCATTATTTATTTATTGATATTTTGATTTTTTTCAGAAAGCCTGACTGGGTACGTGCCCATTTTCAGAGGAGGCCCAGGGAAAAAAAAGCTCCAAAATACAACAAAAATATTTTAAGAACAATAATTTTTCAGTCTTCAAAAATAATACAAAACATGCAGTTTAAATAATTATGCTAAATTAGGCACAATTTGAAAACATTGGTTAAGAAAAGATACAGTTTATATGGTAATGATTTAATGTTTAGAGAAATTTTAGCCACTTTATAGAGAAAATAAAGGTAATTTACTATAATTCAAACAGGAATTGCAATATGAAGTGACAGAAAAAACAAGGTTATGGAATTTTTAGAAACACTCTCAGAGGACATTTAATAATAATAATAATTAATTAATATATGTCAGCTTGTTTTATTCACACACTAGTGATGTCAAGTCAAACCAACAATTGTACAAATGTGAACTCATAACAACAGGGATCAGTCAATTTAATCCAAAAAATACCTCAGTGCTCACTAGTTACAAATACTTTTCTGACTGTAGACCTTACATGTCAGATTGTAATTAAATGAATAAATAACTCATTAATAATAATTAATAGTAACCCAGACTAATCATACCACCACTTTCTCTGAACCCTACCTATATAACCATTTGCAATTTAATTCCAACTCTCTCTATGCCTCTGAGAGTAGACCCACCTAAGCTAATTCGGTCTTTACAACTTTCTCTTACATAGGATACTCTTCAAATTATGTACTGGTATAGTTTGCAGCTTGCAGTATTAACTTGTTTTCACATATAAATATCTGTAAGACATTATTTCTCCCTTATTACATGCTACCTTAAAGCTGCTATGCTACTATTGGATAAATTGGATGACTCACTGTTAAATACTGTACCTGGAGCTGCTATATTTGTTAGTGTGTTTTCATTTCTCTTTCTTATTGTGTGCTACTTTATAAGTGTTTTTTGTTCAGTCTCTTTCTTATCTGCTACTTTAATATTACTATTTTGCTATATAACATTTGCATTCTTCACCTTAAAATAGTACTGTACCTAAATTTGTTAAAATTGTACTTATCTGTACCTAAAGTTGCTAAAAATTTTGCTTATGTGGAGCTTTTCTCCCCAGGCCTCTACTGAAAATGGACATACATCCAGTTAGACCAGCCCAGTCAACAAATGTAAACTAAAATAAAATAAATAATGGCCACTGTAAATGTATTTCAGCTTGTTGTTGTCAGTAGCATACAGTGCAACCCGCTGCATCTCCCACATGCCTCGCACACAGATGTGCCTACTAGTGGCAACATTAATGACTGCATATACCAGACATGTCTGGTTGTGAACAGCTGAATGAATAAATACAAAAATAAGAGCCAAAGAAATGCATTTCTTCCTGTTGTTTTCAATGACATTATACAGTGCAACATACTGCAACCCCTCAACACAATCAAACATATCCATTACTTACAACTACTTTATTGACTGTGCACATCTCAGATATCTGACTGCAAACAAATTGAATGAATAATTATATAAATGGTGATCACAATAATGTATTTCAGATCATTGCTATCAGAATCATTATATAGAGTAATCCACTGCAGCCTTTCTATCTCTATCCCTCTGTCCCTACATACACACACACACACACACACACACACACACACACACACACACACACACACACACACACACACACACACACACGCGCGCGCTCCTGGTTGGTTCTCTCATACATAACTGCACTGTAGCCTGTGGTTAAATCTGTCTTCTATTATTTTTGTTTAAACACCTTTATTAAAATATCACTTATGACATAGGAACACTTACATTAACAGAAAAGAAAACAAATCATATTAACATTTTTCCATTTACACACATTATACATAACAACTGTTTTTAAGTCCAATATCACATAAATGCATTCCCTTAAATCCCACTCCTTCTCATGAACATTATTCTGAATGTTTTGTTCACACAAATTCCATTTACTTCTGTATAATTTCCCCCTCCCTTTTCTAAAGCTCCCTCTTCCAGATATTTTATATCTTTTGCAATATGCAACACTTCAAATAGAGTTGGCTTAGATTTTGATTATCATTTACTAATACTTGTTTTTTTTAGTAATCAACAAAAGTAAACTTAATAGGGCCTTAGTATGTCTAGGCAATTCATGTCATGTGTACCAGTTCAAAAGAATCATTTCCTTAGAACCATTTGCTCTGTAAATATTTCTGACAGAGCACTCTGTAAGGAACTGATCAAATCTGCCAACTTATTACACTCCCCAAAAACATGTTCCCAGTTACCTCTTTCTTACCCATCACACCTCAAACATTTCCTGTCTAGCTGAGGAAATATTCTTTGAAGTCTGCTTGGGGTATAGCAATAGCTATGCAAACACTTCCAAGCAAAAATCCCAAATCTTCTGGAGTTTGTTGCATACCTGGGAGCCATACATATGTCCACCAATTCTTCTCTTGTAATTGCTTTTCCGGTCTCTCTTTCCAATCTTTTTTAAGTTCCTCTAATTGATTTTTATACTTATCATGTAATATTTTATGTGCTCTAATAATTATCCCCTGTATAACAGCAGCTTCTGTTCTAGATTCAACTAAAAACTTTGCCAGAGGAGGTCTTTCACTTAAGACTCCCATATTCCTTTTTCTTTGCCTATTGTCTGATATCAGCCCCTGATAGGGAAGGCAGTCTCTACCCTACATTCCAAACTTCTTCTTGGCCTCATCCCACTCTGTTACCTTTCCGTCTCTAATTATTTGCTCCCGATACCTTGGGTCCTTTGGCAGTTTTTGCAGTACATTCCAGGCCTCTCTTGCCTATTTTCTGTTCCCCTACATGCAATCATCCCTACATGCAAAATCTCCTTTCCCCATTCATGTTTTGGCTTAGTTCTTAGAAAGCTTTCTGCAACTTTATGAATATAATATTGCTTAAGTCCTTTAATTTCTCCATATCGTTTGGGTTTCTAATACTATGATGGGAATGGACCCCATTCCTAAGTCAAAGTATAATTAAAGTTCATGAAAATAGTATTATTTCAATCTTTAATGTCAGCCAGAAGTGCTCTTTGCAGCACCCACATTGTGCCAGGTAATGACTCCTTCTGCAATTCGTATGGAGTTACATGTATTGGTAAAATTTATTTATTTATTTATTTTATTTATTTATTGACACTTGTTAACTGGGCTAGTTCAGTTGAGCCAGGGACCCATTTTCAGTGGAGACCTGATTAGAAAAGCTCCAGAAATAATACAAGTAATTATGATATTTACAAAATATTAAAGTATGGTCACATAAATATAGTACAAGTCAAAAATTTGTGCACAGCAGTACAATGCATAGGTAAAATAACAGTTAACAAGTACAATTTCCAAAATTTGAGAACAGTATATAAACACAGGCCAAATAATTAAAAGGTTGAGATAATATTACACAAAGGAGTACAGTATGAATACAGTTTGCTAGGAGTACAGTATGAATACAGTTTGCTAGAGCAAGTACAAGGAGGACAAAGAGTTGGTAGGGAAAAGCAGAAAGATGAGAAGACAGGAGACTAGTTCAAGTCGGGGTTTGACAAGGGCATGACCAAGTCTCCAGGAGAAAAAGTTTAACTTCCTTCTTAAACAGGTATTTATGTGAATGCTTCTTATGTTGAGAGGGAGTGAGTTACAAACATGGGCTACAGAGTGTTTGTAAAGGGTCTTACCAATGTTTTTGTTGAGTTTGTATAACTGAAGGGGGCATTTATTGGCAGTGCAGAAGTGATGAGGGGGGTTATAGCAAGAGACTAAATTGGAGATTGAGGGACAGGATGAGGGTTCATATAGGATACAGTATGCAATATACAGCTGGGGTATAAGTAGCTGTCTGGAGAATTCTGGCCATTGGAGTAACTTAAGGGCAGGACAGTGATGAGATTTGTAAGGAAGGTTGGTGGCAGTGATATTGCATAAGGACGATGTGGGAGGCCCTGGGTTAGGGTGGATGTCTCCATTCAAAAGAAGACTGTTGAAGAAAGTGAGAAGAGAACATAGTAAGTTCAGGGTAGTAGGAAATCTAGGTTTCCGAACAGAGGAGAGAGATGAGTTCGAACAAGTAAGAATTTTGAAGAGGTCAGATGGTGAAATATGGAAGAGAGATGGTGAGATTAATTGTAGGTAAGAGATAGTATCAGTGTTAGGAGTATAGGAGAGAGTAGGTGAAGGGGATTGATAGTAGAGTGATGAATTGTAAGAGGTTGTTAGAGAGAGGAAGAGGAGAAAAGTGGTGAAGAGATAGAGTGGCCACATAACTAGAGAGTAGGTAGGGAGAGGGAAGAGTGGTAGATGAGTCAAGAATGCAGTGGCTAAGAGTAGTGAAAGCAGAGAAAGCAGAGGGGGTGTGACTAGAAACGAAAAGGAGTTAGTGAGGAGGGGAAGGGGGAGTAGTGAGAATGTAAAGGTGGAGAGATAGGTGAGAGGGTTATAGGAGTGAAGCAGGTGTTAGATTAGTTAGAGAGGGTGATTGGTTGGATAGGAGGAAGAGGTGTGGTAAGTAAGAGCATATATGTAAAGAAAGTGGGGGTGGATGGGAATGGGGGTAGGGTAGGGGAGCGGAGAGAGCCCAAGCAGAGTGAGGGTGACTGGAGTGGGCAGAGCCAGGAGCAGAAGATCCCTATACTTCAAAAAAAAAACTATCAGTGGGGCATGCACTTAAGTTTATCAGTGAGAAAAGTGTTTAGAGTGGAGAGACTAGGTGAGTAAAGCCAGATGTTGATAATGCATGAAGTGAACCCTTGGTTTAGAAAAGAGAGGAGACAAGCAGCAAAGTCTTAGCCTTTAGCACACTTTCCTGAAGTGAGTTAGGTGCCAAAGTGATACAGATACTAGGGAGAGAGATGCATACTCAGTGGGGGTAGAAGAAAGGTGGTTGTGATGGGGGGATTAGTGAGCCGAGAAATACATGTGCACACCATACTCTAGATTAATTTGCAAAAAAAAATGTTTTTAACACCAGGTGAGGAAGAAGCAATTCAGAAATGTACATAAAGCTTGTGACATATCTAAATATGATTGTAGATGCTTTTTTATAAGACCTGTTGCTCCTACCACTATTCAAACTGTCTGTGTATCTTTCTTCCACACTGCTCTCATTTCTGCCTGCAAATCCTAATATTTTATGACTTTGTGTCTGTCTTTATGCAAGATGCTGTAATCACTGGGTGTAGCAATTTCAATGATCAATGCTATTTTTGTCTTCTTTTCATTGACCACTATATTAAGTTTTCTCACATCTATCTTTTGAACTGTTGGTAATAGGTGATCCCATGTGATGTAGACTTCATCATTTTCTATGATGCTTTGTGGCTTATGTTTCAATTGTTTTTAGCCACTTCAGTACCATAATGTTTGCACTATCCCCGCTGCAACAGTCTTGCCACATTATTATGCCTTTCAGTACACAGTCTGTCTGCCATTAGTATGTCAGAACTAGTGTGATGCCCATATACTGGCCTAGCAATCAAGGAACCTCAATCCTTACCACTAACACCAGTGAGGGGCATCCATATAGTGAAAAGGATAATAAATACACACACAGTATAGTACAATTTCCCTTAAGAGCACACAGAGATCACAGCCAGTCTGGGGCTGGTTTCTCCCTTTCTCTCCATGTCCCCAATAAGACTCCCCACTGGCACAGCAATAGGGTCTAGATCTCAGCCTAGTGGACAAGCTAAAACCTCCAGCACTCTCTCTGTCCAATCACTGCTTTGTGTCCCTGCCCAAGTAACTGGCACACACACACTTTGAGATAAGAGTTATATACAACCACACAGACACTCCTGGAGAAGGCTGGCACAGGTTCCCGATCTGTGCCCCTTTTTCCCAGACTATACGGTAGTACAACCTGCCACCACCCACTAATATTTATCAGCTACCAAAAGGCCCTTATGAAAGGGTATTGAATTATACTGTGCAATATTATTATCTAAATAAGTGTAACTGAACAGTCAAGCCTTATTTGGAGTGACTTGGACAGTATCACTATATACATGCAATGTACTCTAGAGCTTAAATTATCTCTACACAAAACAGCCACAGTTGAAAGGTTTAAAATATTTAATAATAAATAATAAAAACACAAGACAATACTTCTTACTATACAGTGCTAGTGATGAGTTCAGAGATCACAGGAAAATGCTTAAAATAATACAGTAGAATAGTTCTTGACATCAACACAGAAAAACACTGAGTCTAATCTTCCTAATTCCTAGCTATTTCTAAGAAAAACACAGTTCTAAAATAAACTTACATATAGAAAACTGGCAGAGCTGGTGGTGAGTTGGATATTCTCAAGACAAATGCTAAAATGTCCTCATTCTTTCTCTCCTTAAATTGATAACACAGTACCACTGATTCATTTCAGATTACATAATTTCTTTCTGGTTCCCAGGCTAACAGAACTCAGAGGTTAATAGCCCTTTTGATCTTTCAGCTACTCAGGAAGCCAGAGCAGTAAAAGAAATTATACATGCAAATTCTAGCCATTAACTCTGAGGCAGAATGCCTGTATCTAGACATCTTGGCTCTGAGTTTTGACATCAAAGAATTGCCTTAGCTTTGTTACAGCAGAGTGCACTGTTTTTTTTTTTTTTTTTTTTTTTTTTTTGCAGTTCCACATCTAACAGCATTTTCTTCCATTTAACAGAACAAGCCTGTGGCTTACATTAATATTTACAAATGGCAGATTTATCTACAAAATTCTATCTAGCTAGGCTGGCAGCCTTCACCTATCTTCACAACCAACAACAAGGTGTGCAGCTGTTTCCAATTCTGCTGTACAAAACCACAAAACCTACATTTGTCTCTTCCTCTCAAATGCTCAATGGACTTTGTAAACCAACATGTACATAGCCCACTATCTTGGGCCGCCAATATTAACCTTTCATCTTTTGGTCTGAATTCGCCTCTCCTTAACCATTCCTGCATTCGATCCTGATCAACATGAGGTTCTTCCAGGAGTTTTCTATACTTGCAACTATATTTTCCATATTTCTTGCCTTCTCATCGAATCCTTCACCTTATATTCTTTCTTTTGTTTTTTGACACATTCAGTTTCTGCCTGATTTTTATCTACTCCTGGTTTGATTTCCATTCCAGCTTGATGCAGATATGCTTCTACTAGACTAAGAAGGGAAGTCATTTGAGATTTATTCTCCACATGTTTCAATACTTTCACTATGTTTGGGTCTTGTGAGGTCAGCAGGTATGTATACAGTCTCACAATTGCAGATCTATACATGTAATCAATTTCAAAGAGGCCCATATCTCCTTCGGAATGGGAAATATATAACCTTGGTATGCACTGATTTTTATAAATCATTTGGTGAGCATGAAGCATCTTTTTTTGTTTTCCTGTCTAATCTATTCAACACACTTCAGGGCCAATCAATCACTCCAAAACTGTAAGTTAGGACAGGAAGAGCAAATTGGTTTATAGCGTGAATTTTGTTCCTAGACGTCAACAATGTTTTCAGGATTAATTAAAGTCTTCTGAAATATTCTTTATTAAGTTTTATTCACATTTGTTCATGTTTTATTGTTGATCCTTCATCAATTCCCAAATATTTACACACTCCCTCCTGCTCAATTTCCATTATATCAAATTCTTGTCCCAAACTGATGTTGTCTTAGTGCTGCAGTTTTCCTGCTTTAAAGGTTGCTTTTGCACATTTATCAAGACCAAATGACATTCTTATATCATCTGAAAAAAGTTTTGACTACTTGCAGTTGTGCTTTCAGTTCCTCATCTGATGAGCTTTATAGTTTTAAATCATTGACAAAGAGAAGATGAGAGGTCTTTACACTTTGTTGTTTTCTAGGAGCCAAATTATAGCCATGGCCTAAGCTGTTAAGTAGACAGCTTAGTGGGTTAAGGATAAGACAGAATAGCAGCATTGATAAAGAGTCACCCTGGAATATCCCCCTTTGAATTTTTATCCCTGGAACAATAATTTGTTCTTTATCATGGCTTAATTGCAAAGTGTTGTGCCAGTGTTTCATGGTCACTGTAATGTAGTTGATCGGTGAAGTGTGTCTTATACATTTTTAAGCACTCTTTTATCCATGAATGTGGGATACTATCATAGGTTCATATGTTCATAGGTGTTTAGTAGGCTAACAACCACAAGGACCTTTTTAAGCCTAAACATGAATCCCAAATCTCTGACAAGTTTTGATACCCTTGATAAGTGTCAGCATGGGCCTGGGAGATGAAACATTTACAGGTTGCCTGTGTCCATTAGAGACATAGGTGCCAAACCAGGGATGACTTTCTGGTTTCCCATCCAATTGTCCAAGTTGCATTTGAATTGGGTTAGGGAGGAACTCTGCTTCACATGGATGGGGAGCCTGTTCCATAGACAGGGTAGTCTCTGGGATACATACCTAGCTCTTCAGCAGGTCCTATTTATATCACAGGCAAGGTTTAAGTCTTTAGAATGGTAATTCTGGTATTATTTGTCTTGTGGATATGCAGGAGGTCCATCAGAGTGGGATCTGACAATGCCCTGCATGCCAGGCATAGATCTCCCTTCAAAAGCTTGTAGGAGACAGAATACAGGGATAGGGCCTTGAGGCAGTCTGCACAAGACATTTTACTTAAACCCTATATTCTTTTAGTGAGGAACCTCTGTGAAAATTACAATTCTTGGATATGCCTGGTTAGGTACATACCAAAGGGGACATTCTACTCAATGATAAGTCTGCTGAATTTCAAATACAGTGGAACAATGACTTCCTTGGACTTAGATGCCATACCTTTGTTTATAAGTTGCACAATATAGAATGATTTCCTCATGACTGTAGACACGTGATGGTCAAAAGCTAGATTACTATCTATGTGATTTCCTAAGTCCCTGACTATTGGGTCAACTCTAAGGGATAGATGACTTCCGAAAAGATAGTATTATGCATTTCTTGGCATTTAGTTTTAGTCCATGACTCTGACACCAGTTGTTTGTCTGTGTAAGCCCCTCCTGGAGAACATTTTTGTCAGTGTGAGACTCAATGACAGCTCCTAATTTGCAACCATCTGCAAATTTAGTCAGCCAGAGACCACTGACATTGGCCTTGACTTCTGAGAAGTAAATGACAAAAAGGAGCAGTCAAAGGACTGATCCCTGACAGACTCCACTTGTGACTGGCCTCTTTGTAGAGACTCCCAAGTTCTAATTTCCCGGGTCCTGTCTGTGAGCCAATCGGCTATGCACCGGGTGACATACGGGTTTGTACCTAACCTCATGAGTTTGTCAACAATGTTCAAGTGGGGTATTGTGTCAAAATACCTTGGTCAGGTCAAGGTAGGCAGTGTGAACGATTTTGCCCTTATCCATTGCTTTGGTGACCTTCTCAAAGAAGTCCACCAGGTTGAGTAGGCATGATCTGCCCTTGACGAAACCAAACTGAGTTGGGTCCAGTGACTGGAGGTTTACTATATCTCTGCTGATCATCTCCATGATAATTCTTTCCATGGCTTTACATATAAGACTAGTGAGACTTTTGGGTCTGTAGTTTCCAAGGTCTGTAGATGGCCCATCTTTGTGCAGAGGGATGGCAGTTGCATTTCTCCATTCAAGAGGCACAAAGCCTGTTTGCAGGCTACAGTTAAATAGCAATTCCAGAGGCCCTGATAGGTCATTTTTCATGCTATTTAGAAGGCATCCTGGGATATTGCCTGGGCCCACTGATGCACTGTTCTTGGTCTTAGAGAGAGAGAGAGAACATTAAGGACCTGTTCCCTAGATATAGAAGTGGCAGTTATATTTAATAATATTTTCTGAGGGAAGGCTGGGGGGAGAGGTAAAGTTGGAGCTGAATTTATCAGCCAGGAGGTTTGCTGTATCTTCTGGCTCAGTATAGGTAGCTTCATTTATAGTGAGCTCCGCACACAATTGTGTATTGCCATTGAGGTTGTGGACATAGCTAAAGAATGCTTTGTTTCTGTCCTTGGTCTGGGAGGCCAAACTTACCTCAAATTTGGCTTTGGTTTACTTTATTTGTGCTCTGAGTTGTTTGTTCATTTAATGAGAGTGCTTTTATCCTGATGGGTGCTGCACCTCCTAATTTTTGCCATGATTTTCTTCCTTCTATTATACAGCCTATTGATCTATGTGATTCCACCAGGGTGGCTTGTTTTTTGAGTTAGTTCTGTACTTCTTCCTGGTGGGTACAGCTGCCTCGATGCAGCTATTAACATGTCTGTACAGGGTTTCTGTGAAGAGTTCTGCATAGGCAGCAGTGGTCTCAGGGTCTATGGGGGCTTGAAATTTTGCTAGGTTCTCACTTAATAGCAAGAGGTTAGCCTTAGAATAGTTCCTAAATCTTGCAGGTTTAGCTGGGGGACAAGGTTTTATTTTTTTATTTAAAGGAGACCATTTTGCCATCTGACCTTACCAGAGAAGGCATTACAGTAAGCGGTGTGCAGCACTCTTCCATATTAGTGAGGACCAGATGCAGTATGGTTGCACCTCTCATTGGTGTATTGACTATTTGGTCAAGGGAGTTTGTGTTTACAAAATCCAGGAATCTCTGTGCCTGTACATTTTGTGCCTTATAGTATTCCCAGTTAATAGTGGGGATAATTAAAGATCCCCATGAATATGGTATTAGGTTGGTTGGTTAGTGTTTCTAAGTTTAAATACATGGTATGGGTTTCCTGGGTCATAGAGGGGAACCTATAGCTTGCAAGGAAGTGGTATTAGATTTTGCCTATGGTGATTTGAACATGGAGCAGCTCAAGTGCATTGCCCTATTTGACCAGCCTTGAAGTATACTTATTTTTGATGCAAATATAGACACTTCCCCCTTTAGTCCCTACCTGTGAAGTAGCTGGCCTAAATGCATGGAAGACATTATAACCTTGCACTGTTGGTGTGCTCTCCGTGACTTTAAACCATGTCTCAGTGTCTGCACATATGTCAGCCTTCTGTAGGGTAAAGAGAGCTTCTAGGAAGTGGGTTTTTTTTGTTTAGACTCCTAGCATTGTGCAGTAATACCCTTAGATTTACTTGGTTTTGATTTGCTATGTTGGAAGGGGTCTATATCAGAACATCGAAGTTTTAAAACTTCGAATGTTCTAATACTGACCCGTTTTAATCGAATGCTAAAAATATCAAAGCTGCAGAACACCGAATTCTTTCCTAGGGAAAGAATTTGGTTGGCCGGTTCTGTGGTTTCGCTATTTTCAGTGCTGTGGTGGAGATTTACGGGTCAGGTTCAGGTAAGTGTGCGATTGTGTGGTTGTTAGGATTAGGGCTCAGCTTAGGTGAATTAGGGTTAGGGCGCAGGTTAGGTGAGTTAGGGTTAGTGCGCGGGTTAGGTGAATTAGGTTTAGGGGCGGGTTAAGTGAGTTAGGGTTAGGGCGCGGGTTAGGTGAGTGTGCGATAGTGATGGACCTTAGGGTTAGGGTTTGGGTTAAGGTAAGTAGATAGATACTAGTGTATGTATAGTTTAGTGTAGGGTTAGTTGTAGGATTATAAGTGTATGTGTGTGTATTGATTTTTTTAGGTGTGCTTGTGTTGTGTGCATGTGTTTCGGAATAGCGAATTTTTTCCCAAGGAAAAAATTTGCTGTTCTGAATGTTCGATATTATGTGGTTTAGATATTTTAGGTTCGATAAAATATCATTCGCTATTTTCATCTTTCGATAACGTGATATAAATGCGTTGGAAGTACTTTCAGTTTGGCATTGCCTAAAAAAGGCACTATGGGGGAAGACAATGTTTTAGCTAATATTTGAAAGCTTAAAGAGGAGAGGTGCAGACCATCCCTGACAAAGTAGCATGGTCTGTTGACCCTCTCCTTCCATGCTGACAAATATTGCACCCCCTTCAAATGACACCAGAAACTAAGCCAACTATTAAAGTCAATCATCTTTTGTTTGTATTGTGGCATCATCCTTGGAGAAGGTAAAATGCTTCTCGATGCTAGGCTTATACCAGCCTGAAACACATATTCCAAGAGCTCCATGATGTCTTTCTTCATGTAGTCTAGGTAGGTATGTCTTAGGTCATTTAATGCCACATGGACTATGACAGAGTCATATTGGAAATTGTGTTCCAATGACCTGGGTGCATACATAATGTGGCGGATCCTAGCCCCTGATAAGCAACGGACCATGACTCTCCCCTTACTCTGCCTGGTGAGAGGGACATCATTGTGTCTCATGATGGAGTCTCCAATAGCTAGGATGTTGGCCTATGTGGTGGCTTGCCTTATGGGCTTAGAGGTAGAGGCTCCATGAGATGTAGCTCTATGTGTTGATGTGGGTGTAGTTTTGAAAGAGTGCATTTGGGGCTGCTGAGGGTAATTGTTATTTGTACTTCATCTAGGAGGTCTTTGTAGTTTAGGAAGGTTACATTTAAGTGCCTCAGCATACGTTGGCTGATACATCTGCTTTGAATTGTGCATGATGGCTGCAGCGTGTGCAATACTGACAACCTTATTGACAGGAGTACTTTTATGTGAGTGTTTTGCCTCCAGTGACATTGTGTAAATACATCTCTTACATGCCTATCAGTTTGAGAATGAACTGGTTGTTAGTAAACATGAGGCAACTTCTACATTGCCTCAGGATGCCCATATCCACCAAGCTAGTAACGGAGACAGTAGGAAAGTTCATATCTATAGCAACAGACCCTTTTTTATTGATTGCACAGTTAAAGTGAAAATATCAATCAGTCAGGAGTTTCCGATTTGTAACTATGGAGAAATTACTTGGCACTGCAAACTAGGCATCCTGTGTGCAGCTAGATATTGGAGAAATTTCAGTGGTGCTTTTACTGGAAGAAATGTCAGTCAGGGTGTCTGTGTCTGTACAGAGCACTGCCAAGCACTTGGGAAACTAATATGTAGACCCTGAAAAATTAAGAAGTATTTAGGCAGATATTCTGAAGTTAGAAACAAATCAAGCAGTACTTACTGAAAACAAAGAATTAGCTTGTCAAGTATGATGAAAAGGGGGAGTTGCATGAATGGCTACTGCCTGACTACTACTAATGCTGGTCTCACCACGGCTTCACCCTGTTGGGATACAATGCTCCTTTGCATCTTCTCTCACCAGAAGCAAAATGTTAACATCAATCCCAAGATGAGAAGCAGACCACAGCCTGTTTGGTGATCCACAGTCATGTCCCAGATGATGCATGGATCTGTAGGCTTGCAGCCTTTTCCTGACAGATGCTTCAAATAGCAACCAGACCAATCAGGAACGTTAAGTACAGACACACTCTCCAACCAGACCAATCAGGAACGTTATGTAAAGACATACTCTCCAACCAGAAACATTCAGGAATCAATGCACTCTTCTCCTTCTGTCACCAGGGCCAGAATATAAGCACAGATTCCAAGCTGTGACTTACAAAGCAGTTATTATATATGCTTTTTTTGTAGTCAATCTATGCCGTACTTAGATTCTTTCCCTTTTTTACAATTCTCCATTATAACTTTATTTAGCAACAAATGATCCTTTGTTCCATATGACTTTCTTTTATTGCCCTTTTGTTTTATTGCCATGATTGAATTTTCTTATAAATGACTATAAACTCTGTCAGCATCAATTCCAATGTATAGTTTATACATTTTCAGAAGGCAAGTTATTGGTCTATAGATTTTAGGGTAGCTTGGAGATTCACTCTTAAGTAGGAGCATTGTTTTTTCCATTGTTAACCAGGTTAGTGTCTGTTGGTTGTAGTCATATAAATAGTTCTTAGTCATGGCTAAATCTTCATGAAAAGATGTTAATACTTTTAGCCAGACATTAGGTACTGCATCTGGACCTGGGGTTTTCCAATTGGAGGCTTTTCTTAACTTTATCTCAATCTTTCTGGCTGTTACCTCATCCCATTTCATATCCTGTACATCTGAACTTCTTATTCTTTCTTTTATTTCTTCTATCCATTTAGCATCTTTGTTATGTTCCACAGGATTTTCATAGATATTTCTCCAAAATGTACCTATGTCTTCGTTTTCGGGTGGTCTTTCAATTCTTTTTGCCTTGTTTCCCAATTCTCTATAGAAATTTTTGGGGTTAGCAATAAATTGCTTATTTTGTACTTTTCCTTTATATTTATCTGTGTATCTTCTAAGTATTTCTTCTGTGCTGTGCTTTTTAGCTTATTATTTGCAATAGTGCAACATAGATCCTGATCCATTATAGTAGTGCACATTGCTTTTATCACGTCTATCTTTCTGAGTATTTGTGTTGATCTGTTCCCTCGTCTATACTCTTCTAACAGTGACACTTCTTGTCTTAATTCCTTTATAGTTTTCTCTTTTCAATACTTCCATGATGGTATTCGGTTTCTCCCCTTAATTTCCCTTACCACCCTGTGTTCTTATGGTAGAATTCTATCTGTTATTAATTCAGCTGCACAGTAATATATCCTGTTTACTTCTGTTATATTGCATGGATCCCTATGGACAGTCCTAACTACTATGTTCATTTGTTTTATCAAACTTCTGTCTTTTTGGGTTTTATTGACCTTCTGCAGTCTATTTCTTTCATTGATCTCAATATGTCTGTGTATCTCTATTAAATCAAGCAACTCTTCTCTTAGCTCATTTTCTTCTAAACTTAGTGCACATTTTTTGTTCTCAATTTCCTGCAGGCATTCTATAGAAAGTTCTATAGCATCTTCCTGTGGCACATTCTCTTCAATTTCATCCTGTGTCATCTGTTGCTCTGTCATAAGGGAACTCACTGGCTTATCACTCCTCAAGATTGACTGTGTCAGAGTTGTCGCAGTTTCCTGTTCCTTCCCTTGCTGTCCAGCTTCAGGTGAACATTTATACTGGTTTCCTGTGGAAGGATCCAAAATATCTTCATATGTCAACTAACCAGTTGCTTCCTGTTCCACTGATTTCTCCTTAATTTGCATGTTTATTGCTCTATCCTGCTGGGGTGCTTTCTGAGTTAGATTTTCTACATTGAATCCTTCACTTCACAGGTACTCCATAACCTCAGTTTCTATTTCTTTAACTTCTCCATTAATAATCTTCTTTTCTACTTTTCTTCTTTTTCTTCTTATTTTTTGTATTGTAAAGTTTTCCATGCCCAGTGTGACAAAGGGAGATACTGCCAGCACAGCTATGTGGAATTTTGTGAATAATTATGTGTAATTTGTGAATATCAGCATAATCTACATAAGAAGCTTGTGTTACAAATTTTATTTATTTTAACATTATTTTACCAGGATAAATCCAACTGGACACAAAGTGTCTGTTTTCAGTGGAGTCCTGGGGAGAAAAGCTCCAAGGAAGTTAACAGAGTACATGCATGGTTTAGATAACAATAAAAAACTGGTATACGAGGTAAGAGAAACAAAGAAGTACAAGAACAATTTTGTAAAACAATAAGATACTCAAACAGTAAGATACTCAGGAGTAGAACCCCTATTTGCAATATTTACAAAAAAAAGTACATATCAGGTGCATATATCAGGTGAGAATATAGTGTATGCAATGGAGGTATATAGTGGGTCACTTATATGGAGTAGTGGGTCTTTAAGGGGGGTCTTTGCAGTTGCAAAGAGGGTTAGCATAGAGGTGTGAATTAAGAAGGCCCTTGAAGGTGCTTGTGTGACTTGTGTGCCTGAGTTCAGGTGGGAGGGAGTTCCATACTTTAGCAACATCATAAGATAATAGGGCCTCCCCAGTGCTGTTATTGCATGGGTTGATTCATAGGTTCATAGGTAGGTACTAGGCTATTGGCCCTAGAGCCTGTACAAGCCTAGCCAAAAAGGTACCCTGGCTTTCGCCACCCAGGAAAATTATTTTCCTGTGCCTCTGTCAAGCAGAACCACAGAAGTGATCCCCGGGGTGAATTTTCTATTACCCATCCAATCATATAGGTTCATAGGTAGGTACTAGGCTATTGGCCCTAGGGCCTGTACAAGCCTAGCCAAAAAGATTTTTGTTACATGAATGTAGTTCCCTTTTGGGGTTGTGAAAGTTTAGTATGTCAGCTAGGGCAGGGCTCTTCCCCGGATGAAAAAGAATTTGCTGGGCTATGATCAGTTGGTGGTAGCGTAGGAGGTTTGGAAATTTTAACCAGTGCAGTTTAATTAGGGATTGGCAGTTGTGGGAATGTGATCTATTATTGGCAGCGAACCTAGCTATTTTATTGTAGCATGTGGAGAGTTTGTTCAGGTTAGTTTTGTTAATGCTGGTGAGGACTGGAGAGGCGTATAGTAGTGTTGATAAGAGATGAGTTCTGGCTATTGTTGTTCTAGTTTCGGGGGTTAGGAATACTTTGCAACGATACAGGCAACCAAGTTTTTTATGGACTTTAGAGATAGTTTGGGATACGTGCTTGTTGAATTTAAGTTGTTGATCAATAGTGATGTCTAAGAGTTTTGCCTCAGTTACTGGGCTGATGAGGGTACCATTGGTTGACATCATGGTAAAGGTGGCAGAGGAGTGATTGATTGGGTGGAATAGTATTAGCTGTGTTTTTTTGGGATTTAGTATTAGTTGGTAGTTATTTAGCCAGTTCTCTACCTCACTGAAGGATTCCTGAGCTTTAATTTGTAGTAATTGGATGTTTGGTGCTGAGCAGATTAGAGTAGTGTCATCCGCATACTGGACGATGTTGGCTTTAGTGGTAGCTAGGTGGAGATTATTTGTAAATATGTTGAAGAGAAGGAGACCAAGGATTGAACCTTGTGGGACACCACATGTGACAGGGAGTGGGGGGAATAGGGATTAGAACTGTATGTTATGTGTATATCAAACTTGTTTGTACTGATGTGTGTTTAAAAAGCTTTTTGCAAAGTGTTTGAAATGTATCCACAGTGTGCCGTACCGGAAGAGAATAGAAATGTACATGTACTATTGTAACTGTTTAAATGTATATATTTTAACAGTTGAAACTGCAATACAGGAGGTTAACTTCATCCAGTAAAACTTCAGAAAAATAACTGAAATTAAATTACTTTATGGCTAGACCATAAAAAGATGTTATCTTTCAGTTTCAGTGCAGCAACAGACACAATATCTATACTAGGGAGTTTTCTCTATTGTCTTTAAGGTGAAATAATTACTAGTTTTGAAATGTGAAGGCATGCAATTGTTTAGGACTTCCAACATTTGCCTAAGATCTGAGGAAAAGCCCTTGTCTATTTATTTTCACAGGTAGATGCTAAATACTGCTAGCTTCCAGCAGTGGGTTTTTGCCTAGGATAGAGTCAGATGATAAAAAATGATGTCATTCTGAAAGCTATCCCACCAGTAATATTTGAGATATTAATTTGAGAACTCTCAGAGATGCATCATTCTGTATTCTGTCTTTGACATGACAACAACAACTAGAGAAGATCCATTCACCACATCTGCCTTGCTCTGAAGTAAATTAACTAGGGAATAGTAACTCTCTTAGATATAGTCAGGAATGCAGCAAAGTTTAGCTAGATATTTTCCTTTATTTATTTGAGACTGTCCTGCAGTGTTGTTTTAAATATTTCCTGTGATTTTGAACTCTGAGGTCATGCACATACATATTTAGTATTGTCTTAGGTTCATAGGTTCCTAGGTTGGTACTAAGCTATCGGCTCTAGGGCCTGTACAAGTCTAGCTATAACATTTCCCTGGCTATTTCTTCCCAGAATATTTACTTCCCTGGTCCCCTGTCTAGCAGGGCAACTGACATGATCCCTGGGGTGAATTTCCTATCTCCCATCCAGTCATCAAGGTTCCTTTTGAAGAGGGCCAAGGAGGCGCTCCGCTTGATATGTATGGGCAGTCTATTCCAGAGTATGGGGAGTCTCTGGGTCAGGAACCTATCCCTCCAGCATGTTTTGTTCATTGTGATGACTAGCTTTAGATCCCTGCAGTGTGTGGCTCTGAGGGATTAGGATTTCTTTAAGTGTAGCATGTCCAGCAGCACTGGGTTTGACATGGCCTTGTATGTTAAGCAGAGATCACCTTTGAGTATGCGATATGCAACAGAGTATAGATGGAGTTTTTTTAGACAGTCAGCATAGGGCATCTGTTTTAGGTCCATGATTCCTTTAGTGAGGTATTTCTGTGGCCTTTCCAGTTGTTGCAGATGTCTTGTGAGGTACATACCAAACGAGGCATTGTACTCTATAATGGGTCTAATGAGGGATAAATACAGTGGGACATTGACCTCCTTTTTTCTGGATGAAAAGCCCTTAGTGATGAGGTGTGTCACATAGAAGGATTTCCTGACTGTTGTGGCTATGTGGTTATCAAAGGTGAGACCACTGTTCACCTGTGTCCCTAAGTCCCTTATCACACTTTCAGTGTTTAGTGTACTGCCACTTATGTGGTAATGCATGGGTACTTGGTTTTTCCCAAAGGGGATAACTATACATTTCTTGGCATTGAGCTTGAGCCCATGGTTCCAGCACCAAGCATCTGTTTCTGTAAGGCTCTTTTGTAGAATAGCCACATCATTTGGGGATTCAATAATGGCTCCCAGTTTGCAGTCATCTGTGAACTTTGTTAGCCAGAGTCCCTTAGTGCTGGCCTGTACTTCAGAGAAGTAGATGCCAAACAAGAGCGGTCCCAGGACTGAACAATGAGGTACTCCGCTTGTCACTTGTCTGGAGCTGGATTTTGAGTCGGCTACTTTTACAGTGTGGGTTCTCTCAGTAAGCCAGTTGGCAACCCATCGAGTAACATAGGGATTAATGCCCAGCTTAGTAAGTTTATCTATAATTCCAGAGTGGGGGATGGTGTCAAAGGCCTTAGTGAGGTCCAAATAGGCTGTGTGGACCGCCTTACCCTTGTTTATAGGTTCATAGGTTGGTACTAGGCTATCGGCCCTAGGCCCTATACAAGCCTAGCCATAACAATTCCCTGGATATTTCCATGGCTCTGAAGACTGATTCGAAGAAGTCAATCAGGTTAAGGAGACAAGATCAGCCCTTTACAAAGCCAAACTGGGTGGGGTCCAGTGTTTGAAGGTTGCCGATGTCTTTGTTTATATGTTCCATGATAATGCGTTCCATGGCTTTGCAGATCAGGCTATCAGACTGATGGGACAATAGTTCCCAGGATCTTGTTCATTTAATATTTATTATTAAGTATATTTAAATATTTCATTGTGGATGATCTGTCTAGAGACATTTAAGTTCTGAGAGTACTTGCATATTTATTTGGTGACACTGTGGGCCACTCTTAATAGCCTTGCTGTTGGTCAAAGTACCATTTGTATTAAGACTAACATTATAGCTGATAAGGAGCTGGCTGGTGGAAGTAATAACTACCTTATAGTCTGGGCAAAAGGGGGCATAGCTAGTAAACCTGTGCCACCCTTTCCCAGTTTTGTGTGTGTGTGTGTGTGTGTGTGTGTGTGTGTGTGTGTGTGTGTGTGTGTGTGTGTGTGTGTGTGTGTGATCATAAATCAAACCTCACAGAGTGTGTATGTCAGCTACTTGGACAGGGACATGAAGCACTGGTTGGACAGAGAGGATGCTGGAGGTCTTGGCTTGGCCACTCAGCTGAGATCTGAACTCTATAGCTGTGGCAGTGAGGAGTCTTAGTGGGGATTTGGAGAAAGAGGGAGAAACCAGCTGACTGTGGTCTCTGTGTGCTCTTAAGGGAAATTGCACTTGCTGTAGAGAGCTGCATCTGGAAATAGTGTGTGTGTACTTGTCATCCTCCCAGTGTACTCCCCCACTGTTGCCAGTGGTGAGGATTGAGGCTCCTTGATTACTGGTCCAGTTGCGGGTCATCACATTCAGATTCCTTTGTCTGTATTTCTCTTCAAATATCTTTGGTGCTGCTCTTTTTGTATTGATTAGTTTTGCTTTCTTCTTTCCATAAATATTACACCATATTTAATCTCTTCTTCTTTCCCATGTTCATATTTCTTCTTCAGATGTCTCCTGATCTCCCTGTTTCTCCTTACTTTGGGGGCTCATTTCATCATGCTGTGATATAACCTGTGTTAGACCTTCTACACCAAATACTTCACTTTGCATGCACTCCATAACTTCAGCTTCTATTTTTTTAACTTCTACTTTACTAATCTTCTTTTCTATATTCCCTCTTTGTGATATTATTTTTTTATTGTGAAATTTTCCATATCTGGATGCCTTTGCCTGTATTTCTCTTTGAATATCTTTGGGGCTGACTTTTTTAATGATTAATTTGCCTTTCGACTTTACATAGATATTACACCATATCAAATTTCTCTTTCTTTCCCATGTGCATATTTCTTTTTTATACTTTTCAAAAATCTCTAGGTTTTGTTGTTTATATTTCCGCACTTCCTCAAATGCTTCTTTTTCCAAACAGATCAAAGTTTCTTGGTCTGTATAATGTTTTTCACAAATCTATTGCATTAGTGAACACAATTTTTTTTATTTGAAGCTTCTGACAGTTTTTCTTGTGGAAGTATTTTCCTTTTCTCTAATTTCTCTCTTAACCTTTTTGTATATCTTGCGTCTGGAAATTCTGGGCTTTTTGAATAATAGTAACTATACGTAATTTCTTCTTATCCTCAATAGTCCAAAATCATCTTTGTGGCTCTTCTTTGGCCTACCAGTTTTTGTGATTTTTGTGGACTGCTACTTCCTTCTACAACAGGGGTGGCCATCCTCCACCTGGGCCTGACCTGGGCCCATTGCAGAAATGTTTCCATATTTTGAGGATTCTACGCTGTCATTTTTTTCCATTCCTGGCACCAGTGTGCCTACCAGTATTGGGCACTTTTTTATCCTGGGTCTTGTGCACCAAGCTATCTTTTGTAATTTTTGACCTACTTCTTTTCATGATATATGCTATATAAAATACAGTCTATATATCAGGGCTGTCTTGGTGAGATTTTGTGAAAAACAAGATCCAACTTGTGAAGGTACTCACCAAGACTTGAGGATGAATTCAGTTTCAGCACTACTACTCTCCTTTGCTTGCTGACTTATCATTTCTCCATTCAGACTCCAACTCATTACATTATATTCTGTATGATGGGTAGTATTTTCCTTAAGGATCTGCATCCCAAATCCCACTCTCTCCTTAATTCTTGAATTCTTCCATTTCATCATTATCCCTTTCCATTTTAAATTATATCCCTTCAAATCAGGTAACCCACTTTCATTTTATCCCACTCACTAACTATGACTTCTGGAGTATTTTCTATCTTCTCTCATAACTCCAGAATAATTTCCACTACCCATTCCTTAAATTCCTTTCTTTTTAGCAGGTAGGTGAGGAAGCACCATTGTCTCAACATTACTTCATTACCCTGCATTTTTATATTAGTAATTACTGTTCGATTCTCAACTAGAGCGTCTTCTGCGTGGAGACATGCATGAATGGGCGTACTTTCGTTGAAGGTTGTGCATCAGGGCTGGTAACTCGGCATGTAAAAATCAACTACCAATCATTAGCGGACCGGAGTTCCGCTGTGGTGACCCCTAACCGGGAAAAGCCGAAAGACACAAACAAACTGTCATATGATCTAAAATATTTTTTAGATGTGTATCAAAGTTATCAATTAAATGTATGTGTTCTAGAGAAATATAATTTCTGTCTAACATAGCCCAGTTATTGTATCTTGGGGAATAATGTGTAAATTCTCTCTGAGTTTGTATTACTGAATTCATATCTTCTATACCAAATATTTTCATAAATTTCTTCAGAAATTGACCCTCTTTTGTTATATTCTTCCTTCTAGGCCCCCAGATGCATCTTCATTGTTGGAAGTCAAATTCTACTCCACACCTGTAAGTAATATCCCCTGCTGAAAGCTGATTATTTTTCCACATTTTTAATACATGCCAGCTTAATCCTCATCACTCTCTCTCTCTCTCTCTCTTCATCCAAATCTGCCATTATCCTTTTTCTCTCTTCTGCCACTATTGGAGCTCTTCTAGTAATTAATATAAGTACTCCTATTTTAATTTGAACTTGATATTCTGCTGAGTAGTCATTCTGAAATCCTTTCTTTATCAAATTCACTTGCTCAGTTATTTCCAGATGAGTGTCCTGTAGCATGTGTATTTTACTTACCTTTTTCCTTCCTCTTCCCCTCCCCTCAGTGTCCTTCCAGCATTAATGACTTGAAGTGAGGCAAATGTCTTTCAGTTCCCCACAAGATTGACAAAGTCAACAAAGGTCCACTCTTTCTATTTTTTCTTATACAGCCATATTTTATAAATGCGATTGATGCTTTGCAACCTCAACATTTATTCACTCATTTCCATGTTGCCGTTCTTCTTGCTGTTCATCTCCATCTCCCAGTTCCAGAACATGGTTCAATTCCTTTCAAGCTACTTCCAATTCTTCTAGTCAACTCCTGAGCTTTTCTCTATCTCTCAAGCATTTTGCTTTGGGCCAATCAAAAAGGTTTCATTGGCAAAGTCTCTCCATGTGCTTTATTATCAGGAAAATGAGAAGCAGAGGTCCCTTCTGCTTGATGGCTCACTTTTTGTTGGACAAACTTTTGTATTTCCTCCTTAGCTTGTTCTGCATCAAAAAATTACTTTGCTTCCCCCAAGAAAAATATTCAGAAGACAGCTGGATACAGCAGCTTGAATCTCACATTTGCCTTTCAACATTCCTTGATTGCTGGAATAAATGCTTTTTCTTCTGTCTGTTGTACAGTGAGTAATCATTTTCCCTAAACACTCTGCTGCCCCCAAACTTTAATATGTTGCCCTTTTGCCACAGTTTCATGAGGATTACCTCTTTCTGCTGGTGAGTTTGCAGATTTACTAATTCAGGTCTTAACTGTTTTCTTATGGTGGGATTTGGAGCATATAAATGGCATGGAATACCTGTCCAGTTGTCTATCTGAGGATTCATAAAATTAATACATTCGGTTCCTTCTAGTTTCTTGGGTATAGCAGATAATTTCAGATTTTCCATATGTATCCTGTCCTCTAATTCTGCCATTTTTGAAACATCTCTTCTTGAGCAGTCTCATACTCGGGTAAGGTTTTCTGCATTTCATCCTCTGATTTTTGCAGTTTTATCAGCTCATTTGAATATCTGTTTAAAGCTTCTTCTAAGTTTCCAGACTTTTGTTACTTGAGTTGATATACTCCTTCAGTGTTTCGTTTATTTTAATCAGCTCTGAGCACATTTGACTTGTTTTTTCCAGATTACTGAAGTCATGTCTTGCACTGAAGCTGGAGAGGAACTACTTTTTGTTGAACAGCTGCAAGAGTCTTCCCAGTCAGTGTTTTCCTTTAACCTTTTCTAGTTCATTTTCTTTTAGGCTCTCTAAGTTTCTTACTTGCTGGCATCCAGGCAGTGTGCATGCTAGCCAGTAACTGAATTTACTAAACATGACAGGAGTTCCTGGCCCTTGTCTTTCTGTTTCTTTTTTTTTCACACTGTAGGAGCTGAAGTTAAGCTTTTGATCAGTGTGCAGCTATCTTGGAAAGCCTTCAGTCTTGCATCCTTAATCCAGCTCTGGTTTTAAGCTTTATGTTATCTTGGTAATCACCGTCCTCTAAAACATTACCTTTCTATGATAAACTTTCAATACTAAGTGTTCTGACCTTATGTAACTTTTTTTCTTATAGTATCTTAATCTTTACTGTCACCACAACCTGCTCTCTCTCTATATATATATATATATATATATATATATATATATATATATATATATATATATTATATATATATATATATATATATATATATATATATATATATATATATATATAAAACAGCTTCTCTGTTTGTGGTTCATTCATATCTTGTGATCATTGTCTGTGTAGATTTTTGCATGTTTGCCCTATGTCCGTGTATCTCCTAATATTAAATTTTTCTTCCACTTCCCAAACAACATGATTGGTTGACTGGTTATGCTGATATTGTATTTAACATTGACCTTGTGGCCTGGAACATGGCTGAAAAGGATGATTGACAGGCATGCCAGCTTACCCAGATAATGAATGCTAAACAAGCAAAAATCTACATGCTAATAATCTATCACTTTCTCATTGTTGCTTTTCTCCTACTCAGAAACGCAATATTCTACTTTTGGGAACTAACAAATTGTGCATATGATAAATACTGTTTAAAGCAGCATACAGCCATGGCTACAATATTCATAGACTTCAGTTCACCACACAATCTTGATCTTAATTGCACTATTTAATATTGTTTCTTGTTTTCCAGTTCATGGAGCTTTTCTCCATCAGACTCTGCTGTATATAAGTTTTTATCCAGTTGATCTAACCAGGTAAAATGGACAAATGAATAAATAAATGAGCAATGGAAGTTCACGTAGTAGCAATGAACGATGGTTATGGACTCAGGAGGTGATGTGCTTCCAGACTAGCAATGTTGCGCCACCCTGCAGTAAGGATGCATGTTACATGCAAAGGAAAAAAGCAATTTACAATTCAAAAATAAATATCTGTTGGAGCATTCATATAAAAATAAATAGAGTAGAACACCTTATAAATCTAAGCAAATTCTACAAATACAAGAAATAATTGAATACAGTAGACATTTGATTATATAAACTAATTGGGCCCTAGGGTAGTTTGGATAATCAAACTATTCGGATAATCAAACCTATAACTGAACAAGATAAAAAACTTCTAAAATCTTGTTTTTTTCTGCACTCAGGAATACACTTTTTAACCATTCAGCGATTCCATTGAAAATATATAAATATATAGAAAGAATATTGTTCACACACAAGCTGGCTACAAGCTCAAAAAACATGCACAAGTGAATATATATAAAGTTTACATATTCAGACTTTATGATTTTTCCTACCTGAAAACTTTGGAAGACTGGTTCGGATAATAGAAGCTACTGTACTATCATATGGAAATTGAGCTACAATTATTTGATTAGAATTCTAGCAAAGGCAGTGTGTCCAAGCCTAAGCAACATGCTCCAGCAGTAGAAACCCACCAGACCACTATAGTCTATCAAGAGGCTCTTACTGCTATAATAATAATAATAATAATAATAATAATAATAATAATAACAATAATCCATATGAAAATAATATGTTTTATTAAATGTATCAGAACTTAGATGTATTGCTCATACAGCTAGGCTTTTGTCAACTGAAGAACATGAAAACATGGCTAAAATATCACATTATATATCATATATTAAAATTACTGCTGATTATACATTATTGTATATTTGTTGTATTTGGGGGGTTGTATCAATATCTATGTGTGTGTGTGTGTGTGTGTGTGTGTGTGTGTGTGTGTGTGTGTGTGTGTGTGCGTGTAGCTACATATAAATTAGAACAAATAGTTTTTAGCAGCTGAAGACAGGAACATTAAAATACAGAGGGTTTTAAAATTTTGAAAAAAAAAGTAGCAGCCTGAAGAGTAAAGTATGAGAATCAGATGGAAATTAGGAAGAGACTGACACAAGTTTAGCTTATAATGAGATTCTGAAAGTGGCTAATAATTCCTTTTTTTTAATTTGTAGGGAGAGATCTTCCCAGAATTGGGAGTGTAAGACAGAGATGATACTGCTGGAAAAAACTGGAGCCTTCTACCCACTGAACTGACTTTATTACTTTCCCTTCCACTCTTTAAGCAAAAGCTCAAAAGATACCTCAAAACACATTGGTTATGCCCTTGCAGCAACCCTGACAAATTTTCTGCTTTCACTACTTTTATCTCTATATTGTCTCTTCTTACCAAAACAATACTACTTACCCCTCTGGAAGCAGTAACTGTCACTAGTAAAATTAAAATAACTTGCTGTATCAATTCAATCTTTTAATGTACTGTAAATTACCTCATGTATTTTGTGTCTTTCGGCTTTTCCCGGTTAGGGGTCATAACAGCGGAACTCCGGTCCGCTAAATGATTGGCAGTAGATTTTTTACGTGCTGGCTTGCCGGGCCTAATGCACAACCTTCAATGAAGGAACGCCCATTCACGCATGTCGCCACACAGAAGACGCTCTAACTGAGAATCGAACGGGCAACGTCTAACTGTGAGGCGACAACGCTACCACAGCACCACCACCACAGTTAAATTACCTCATGTATAATACTGCAAAATGACTTGTCTTATCCTGTATGTCAATATTTCTTAGTGTAATATTCTTCAATTTAAGATTACGTCTTTGTATTTTGACATCCTTTCTTTTATCATGTGATAAAATTGTTTTTTAAATTTTTTTGTGCTACTATTGGAGCTTTTCTCCCTGGGCCTCTACTGAAAATGGAAATATATCCAGTTAGACTAGCCCGGTAAACAAATGTAAAATAAATACATAAATAAATAAATGTGACTGGAGAGCTGATGAGGCTGGTGGGAGGTCTATTCAGAATGAGGACACTATCTGCGTGAGCTCGAAGTAAGTACTAGTTTGAGGGAGTAATTTTAAAGCTAGATGGAGAGTGGAGCTGAGTTTGAGGATTTTTTAAATGAATACAACTATGAAAAGACCAGCTTTCTAATTTTGACATAGCCAGTTTGCAATTGGCAGTGACATGCAATGATGTTTATCTTTAAGTGATGAAAAGATGAAATGGTAAATTTTAATGGAGAGGGTCTTAAGAGTGTTGAGATTTTTACTGGAGTAGCAGGCAAGCTAGAGAAGTCTGTATTTGAGCTGTGTGCAGCGGGTCCCTTTACGTATTGCTAAAAGTTCTTCACAGGTAAGGAAATAGGAGATATCTTTGCAGATTAAAAGTGTTAGGTTAATTTTAATGAAATTAATCTGGGTAGACATAGATAGGGTTGGATTTAGGGACAGGATAATATTTTTTGAAAGAAGAGACGAGTTGTAAGGAGTGATGGCAATAAGTGAATAATTGGTCAGGAGAACTGATAAACTTAGTTTGGAAGAAGATCTAAAAAGCATGTGCTTGGTTTTGGCACAACTGAGGACCTAAAGCTGGGCTAGGGGATTTGAATGCAAATCTGAAGGCAGAGATGATGAAAATGACTACAGACAAGGCAGTTGTCACGGCAATACTTGGGGGGATCAGAAGAGGTTGAAAATTGAGATAGAAGGAAAAATAATAGAACAGGTTGACAGATTCAAGTACATGTGAGAGGTGGTTGATGAGAAGGAAATTCTGAATGAAGAAGTCAAAGCTAGAATCAGAGGTGCTGTGGTGCGGCCAATTGGCACAGAGTGTCAGGGGTAGTGTATGACAGAAGAATGCCAAAAAAAGCTGAAAAGTAAGGTGTGCAAAACAGTGATGTGACCAGTGCTTCTATACGGCACAGAAACCTGGGCAGTGAAGGTCGAGCAGATGAGGAAGCTTGAGATGATGGAAATGAAGTGTCTGAAATGGGTAGTAGTTTGTAGATTGTGGGACAGATGAAGAAATGAGGGCATCAGAGCAGAAGCCAAAGTAGCCCCAATTGCGGAGAAGGCTAAGGAGTACAAATTATAGTATATTGTTCAGGATCCTATTACGCGATCGAAAATCCCTTTAGGCAAATACGAAGACGTCGAACCGTATTTCGCAAAGTACATAAACCCCGAACGTTCAAAACCGTGAATTTCGAAATGTCTATTTGTTTTGGTTGGCCCGTCTGTGGTATAGCTCCATAAGGTAAGTGTACAATAGATAGGACTTTAGTGTTAGGATTTGGGTTAAGGTAAGTGCATAGATAGGTAATGTATGTAAGAGTTAGTGTAGTGTTAGGTGTAGGTTTTTTTTAAGTGTATGTATGTGTATTATTTATTTTGTTTAGGCGCATGCCTGTAGGGGATATGTGCGGTAGTTACAGACCTTAGGGTTAGGGAGGGGTTAAGGAGAGTGCATAGATAGTTGTGTTTGTGGGGTTTAATGTAGTGTTGGAGGTAGGGTTTTGGTGCTTTAGTTTAGGTTAGAAGTAGGGTTTGGTTAGTGTATGTATGTGGTTTATTTATTTTGTTTGGGTATGTAGTATGTAGCAAATGGTGGGGTTGGCTGACTATGACAATTCAATATTTTTTTTTTTCGCAGTTTAGTGCGTTCGGGATTTTTGTGGTTTGCGGTATAGGGGTTGATGTTTCGGTATTCGCGCATAGGGTTTTTCGCTGTGGTAATATAGACCCATATTGTTCACATGTGCAGGAAAGCAAAAGACAATTTGATGAAAAAGATTTTGGAAAGACTGGAGGGAGGCAAAGGAAAACAAGGGCATCTAGCCAAGAGATGGACTGTATGAGAGAACACCTATGAGAATCAGGCATAATGGCCGCAGAAGGTAGGAGAGTGGCATTGAATTGAGAGAGGTGGGTAGTTTTGGTGTGGCATCCCCTCTCTTCAAAACTAATAGTTAAAACCTATACCTATGCCAGTAGAGGAACTAATGAGGAAATCCTATCCCTAAACTAAGTCCCCTTTAAATCAGCCACAGGTGAAGGGGAGAGAGCCTTTTGGAACCTAGCACCTGAATCCTGGAACTGCCTACCTATGGAGTTAAAGAAAAAAACAAACACCATTAGTTTTCAAAGGAAAACTAAAATTATTTCTTTTCTCTGAGAATAAGTGCAAGTGTTTTTGAGATTCAGGTTAACTTAATTACAATTATTTCACATAATTCCGTACAGGTCAGTAATAACAAATCTCTAATTAGGTTATAGTTTCTCCTACAATTGTGCATTGACAACCTTGGTCTATAAGAATTCACCTAGCTCTCTCTTAACTAAAAGAATTCCTGCATCCCTAGCTACACTTCCTGAATTCTAGAAGACATCACAGACAGAAACATAAGTGCAGAGAACAAAGTACAAGTCTATATACCATTAAGATTGTAATTATTGCAATTTCATTACAAGTCTCAATAAAAGAAGAATAAGAAGAAATAGAGGTATTTATATACCAGTAGCTTTTAACTGCAAGTCTAAATATGTAGTATATGTTGTTTTGTGGGGTCTATATTAGTTCATCAAAGGTTCACTTCAGTGAACCTCTGGTCAGCGAACAAAAACACTGAATGTTCACTTCAGTGAATGCTCACTTCAATGTATGTTACACGGGGAAAGTAACTACTTGCCGAACATTTTCCTGTAACACACACTGGAGTATTTTAAACCCACCCAGGTGGGGTGCTGCACCTCCCACACTCCCTTTACTATATATACAAACTCCAAGATTGCACTACAGTAGGGAAAGGGGCAAATGTCCTTATGTTGGCCAACTAGTTCCTTTCCCTGTGTAAATCCTTCGCTTATGTGAACGTTCGCTGAAGTGAACGTATGATGGTTTCTGTTCAAAAAACAGAGGTTCGCTGAAGTGAACCTTCAATGAACTAATATAGACCTGTTTTGTGCATACAATGTCAATAATTCTGTAGAGACAGAACATCCAGGAAATTGCATCATAGGATATATGAGCATTTACATGCTTTTGAAGTTAGAGATATTAAAACTACTTTGTCGAAATATGCAAAAGAGAACACATGTATATTTGAGACTAGAAAATCAAGGTCCTGCCTCCCCAAATCATAAAAAGCTTGACTCATTTATACTATTTTTGATTAAATGCAACATTACAGAAACAACTAAATTAAACTATAGCCACTGACCAATTAGAAATGAATGCTATAAAATTAAATTTACTAATTAAAATCTCCTGATTCTCTCTATCTGAATCTTTTCAATTAGGCACAAGTTCCAAACTCCAGAAAAAAACTTCATATACTTGCCATGTTGACATTTTCATGATGGTAGGAAATAAAGACTAAAACAATCAGGAATCTATCTTGAAAAGAAATGAATTTAAAATATAAACACTAACATTTTTCCATCATTTTATACTTCTCCCCTCACATTCCCCCACATTGTCTATCCCTATTTTTAATAATGGCTTATTTCTGATAAAAAAACATTATTCACACTTAACAGCTCCGATAGTTTTGAATGATGATATATTATACTTATTGTTCAAGACGATAGGAGTAAACGGAATAAAATGATGATGAAAATAATAGGCACATGTGAAAAGTGAGCATGTTGAGACTTGAGAGGGTTGTAAAGAAATTGCAAACATGGATTTTTAATTGTTCATTTATAGTTTGCATAAAGTCAATTTCCAAATAAATTACAACTGGAAGTGTTGGTTGTGTATACTTTCCACAATTTTTGCTTATTTGATGCAATATCTAGTCCACTGTACAAAGAGCATATTGCATCCTTGATATTTGTTTCAGAAACAGTTAGAAAAACTACAAGAAAAACCTAGCCAAGTTAGAGTTTTCACTGTATGATACCTTAAACCTGCTGCAATAGAGCCCCATGGAATATATGCAAATGACCCCTTAAGGACATCAATTGTTTCATCTATATGGCTTGGGGTTTGCCATTTTTTGGCCAAAATGTAGCCATAAAGATTTAAAAACAAAAAGTAAAAAATGTGGACATTCAGAAGCCATATAGCTGAAACACTTGATGCCCTTAAGGGGTCATTTGCATATATCTCATGGGCTTTTATTACAAGAGGTTTAAGCTAACACTCAGTTAAAAACTCTAGCTTGGCTACGTTTTTCTTGTAGTTTTTACTAATTCATTTATCTGTGTGAACTTTTTACTTTTTGGTTTGGTTTTGTCAGAAGCGAGGAAAAATAATGCTGAATAAATTAAAGAAGAAGAAGAGTCACTGAGTTTTACTTCCCATAAAGATGATATTACGGAGTCACTCAATTTCACTTTCAGATTTGATCCAGATGGCAAAGAAAAAAGTCTTAAGCCTTCATTTCCAAATGCAGCAGTGTCCCTGCTTTTTTTAATTTGGTATGATTTGCAATAGGCTATGCTCTCTCATGAGGGATGACGTTGATGGCATCTTGCTGCACTCGTCATAAGATAAGGTCTTCTTGACATGTGATACATGGATCCAGATGGACTGCCCTTCACATTAGATGGCAGTAACTGATAAAAACAAAAAAAATGACAGATGCAACCCTTCAGGAACACTTTAATGTACAAAGATTTAGTGCTTTCATCAGTGGTAACTCCAGCTTCATCAGAATAACATCATTTCAAAATCACACACTTTTTATACATTAAATTCAGTCACATGTCCATAATTAAAAACTACCTTTCCCAGTTTTAAAGAAATATTGCATCCCCATCTTTTGTAAAACACAATGAACACATAATGTGCATTTATATGTTTGAAATACTTTGCATCTTATATAAAAATCTCAATAAACCCAGTAATAATAATACTGCACAATGTATTTTTTTTATTCATCAGTAGTGTACTTTAACTGAAATCAGAACTGCTTTTAAAAAAAAAAAAAAAAAAGAAACATTGTGCAGTATTATTATGAATGGGTTTACTGAGATTTTTATATAAGATGCAAAGTATTTCTAACCTATAAAGGTAGCTTTTACTTATGGACATGCAACTGAATTTAATGTATAAAAAGTGGTTGATTCTGAAATGATGTTCTGATGAAGTCGGAGTTACCACTGACGAAAGCACTAAATCTTTACACATTAAAGTGTGAAGGGTTGCATCTGTCATTTTTTTTTTTTTTTTTTTTTTTATTAGATGGCAGTAACTGTTGGAATCCAAACCAGGTAGGGTCCTTTCCATCAAGCAAAAAGAATGTTTTCAAGAGAAAGATTTAATGTAGATGAACTCTCCTGGTTATAGGTCATGGTGATTATACCTCTCAACTGTCTAGATGTTTTCGGAATGTCCATACTTTTGCCTTACATTTTTGGTCAGTACCTCATTAAATTTCTGGTTTTCCGGCATATCACTGAGAATTGATGTCACTAAATAATTACAGACATTTGAGTTTCAGACTTCATAGCCATCAGAAAAATGCATGCTAACATAAATCCTATTACTATAGCAACTTTCAAAGTTTACAATAACAATATTTAAACGTGTCCCTATTTTGGGGCATTTGTCTCCCCATTATTTTAGGCTTTGTCCAGATTTCTTGTGCTAAGATCTTTTGAGAGGTATGAAGCTGATCATCTCTGTAGACCATCTTAGAGTATCAAAAACAGTGTTGCAGTAGTGCTGCAAAAAAGAACAGAGAGGCTTGCAATACAGAAAAACGAGTCACCTACATGTTGTAACTCCAAGTTCTTAGGTAGGCGTGTAGCTTGCATTCCCATGGGTCACCCATGAGAATTTCATGTGGGAATAACTTTCTAGTTATATTAACTGTACTTCGCATACGGAATAAAACTAAAGGTCAGGCTTCAGGCCATTTAAGACCAGTCTCCTTACACAGTTTAGCAAGTCGAACCTTTATGGTCTGATTTGTCCTGTTTACAATTCCTGAAACTTGTGGTC
Organism: Protopterus annectens; assembly: GCF_019279795.1. Taxonomy (NCBI): domain Eukaryota; kingdom Metazoa; phylum Chordata; order Ceratodontiformes; family Protopteridae; genus Protopterus; species Protopterus annectens. Next base: position 1,915,187,752 of record NC_056731.1, read on the forward strand.
TGTAGAACCAGTGGTATTGCATTTTGATATGTAATGTTTTACTAACTGGTTGTATTATCTGAGTAGTAAAATGTATTAACTTGATCTGACTGAATACAACAAGGAACATCAAATCTATGTATCAATTTCTGAAACAACGTTTTAGCTACAGTGTTTGCATTGTTCTTTGCCCAAGGGGAAGCTTCTACCCAACCAGAAAAAGTATCAGCAATGACAAGTACATACTCAGACTTTGTATTTGTGGGAGCTCAATAAAATCAAACTGAATTCAACAAAATGACCGCCACAGCTTTCTCAAAGTTGGTGTGGGTGCTGGCATGGTCTTTAACATGTTATGTTCTAAACATGGGGGTGGGAGGTTGGCATAATGGTTAAGGTGTTTACCTTAAAGACACAATGTATAGGGTTTGATTCTCATATGGGGTAATTGGCTAGGCTTTAAATGGCCCACAAGGGCAGTTAGCTTAGTACTAACCTAGGAACCTATGTTGTACAAGTATTTACAAAATGTTAAGTGACTTCTGAAAGGTGAGGGGATATACCAATCATGTGAAATCTGTCTTAAGACATTTTTACCTAAATGAAAAGGCAGGTGGCAAGTTTTAACCAACTGAATTAAGAAATTTTGTTGAGCTACCAAACAACCATCTGAGTGGCACCACAAAAGGTCTGGAGAATGGCTGCTGTTGATAGGATAGAAAATAGCATTGTAGTAGGGTTAGGAACTACATGAAAAGTTGGTACTACCACTACTACTACTACTGCGTTAACTGCTTGTAAGTCTTGTACACATCTATAGGTGGTTTTTTTTCCTGGTTTCTTTACCACCCCAACAAAATCTCAACCCTACAAGGCCTAATTAACCACTACACCAATAGCCGTCAGCTGAGATCCACCAACAAAGGGCTGGTTGAAGTATCCAAAAGCAGGCACATCTCAGGAGATTCCCTTTACTCTAATACAATTGCAAAATTCTGGAACTTCCTCTGACTTGAAATCCGGATACAGACAAACAAACTTAGATTCAAAGATCAGCTAAAATCCTATCTCTCCAAACCATGGATATGTACAAGCTCTGACCCTGGCTAACTCATCCAAGACCACTATATTTCTATATCTCTTCTATAGAACTATAGTTATATTTGTTATAGTGTCAATTTATAACTTCAAACTCAGTTGTTTCCTTTTTATTGCATTTGAAGTAATTCTTCTATGTGATGTTATTATGTACAGCATTGTACGCACATTCTGACCTTACTCTTCTCATCTTTGTTATTGTATTGTGTATGTAGTAATTCTTTATCATAATGTTGATATGTACAACAATGTCTAGCACACTCAGAACCTTTACTTTGTACAACTAATACTCATGTGTTAAATCCTTCTCTCAGGACACAAAGACTATAAAATGGTTCCAGTCCTACCTTGACAATAGACAGCAGGCAGTGCTATGGGACAACAACCTCTCATCCCATCTCCCAGTTACCCTAGGTGTTCCTCTGGGCTCTATATTGGGCCCCCTCCTTTTCTCAATATTTATCAATGACCTCAACCTAGCTATTCCTTTAACTACCTGTGTACAATACGCAGATGATTCGACAATAATCTGCTCAGCTAAATCTCAATCCCAACTACAGACTCTAACCCAATGTTCAATAAAACAGAAATTTGGTTTCTACAATGCTGCTTCCTCTTGAACCCCCCAAAAAACAAACTCCTCCTCTTCACTCCTACCCGTAAATCACTCCCAATTAACTTTTCAGTCTTATCCAATAATGGTGCACTCATATCTCCTGAACCAACAACTAAACTTCTAGGGGTAACCATTGATAACAACCTGGACTTTGAAACCCATATCAACAATACCATAAAAATTCTCAACAGGAAACTGGGCTCCCTCTATAGGATAAAATCCTTTCTCTCCCCACTAGCCAGAACCACTATTGCCTATTCCCACCTTATCTCCACATTTCTTTATGCTTCTTCCATATATACTAACTTGTCAAAAAAGAACCTTAACAAGCTAGCCAACGCTTACAATAGCATTGCCAGATTTGCTACTGCTTCCTCCTTTAGGACCCATCACTGCCATAATCTGAAACAATTAGGCTAGTTAGAGCTTCTGAATCAGATTCACTTTAAACAACTCACCATTGCACACAAAACCCTTTTCCAACCTACCAATATCCCAATACTTGCTTGTCTCATTACCCAATATAAGAACCTTTCAACTTTACGCTCATCTAATAAATTACTAGTATCAACATGTAAATCTAATAACATGGCAGGAGATGCTCTGTTCTCAAATGCAGTTGGAAAGTATTGGAACCAACTTCCCCATGAACTTACATCATTGTCTTCATTTACACTTTTAAACACAATCTGAAACTCTATCTTAAAACCCATTGGTTATGTCCCTGTACAAATCCAGACTAATCTCATACTATATCCCAAATACCCTCTCTTAAGACCTAATTCCTGCTCTATCTGTGTCTTTTTAGATCAAGGCCTATCCTCGGCAAAAACATATCTTATCCTAATAGGTATTTTAAATTATCTCTAGTTAAATTCTTCTGCATATAATTCTAAAGCATCCTTCCTAAGGCAGGCAACAAGTATTGTTTAAACTGTGAGCATTGCTGAACTGTTGAAACTTGAAGTATGCATTTGTTTAACAATTACTTTCTAGTTACTAATGAAGTCCTGTACATAAAGTCTAAAATATCTTATCTAATGCTTGTAACACTTTTTTTGTATAGACTGTGAAGATTCCTGAACTGTTTAAAATTTGTAGTATTTAACTGTATAACAACTAGTACCTGTATGTTAGTAGTCTAGTAATCTCTTGGAGCTTATCTCTCCGGGACCCTACTGAAAATGGACATAAATCCAGTTAGACTATCCCGGTCAACAAATGTAAAATAAATAAATAAAATAAATAAATGTGAGGTTCTCTGACAAATTTTGAATGTTACTTTTCTAAATGTTTCTTTTCTAAATTGTTACATGTGTTTTTTTGTTTTTTTTTTTTTACATTGATATATTGTGTGGATCTTTTCTCCTTGGACCTTCTCTGAAAAAGAGCAGCCCTGCCCAGTCGGACTTCCCCAGTAAACAAATGTAAAATAAAACAAATAAAAATAAATACATTATTAACTGGTAAGATAGGCATATTATATGGGCTTCAAGTTGAAACTACCATATCTTGTTGGAGTAATGCAGAAATTAGAGGTTTGGTTCCTTTTTCTACTTCTGTCTACAAAACATACTGACCTAACATGGGCAGGTATTCATAAGGTTTTCAAATTACCTGTACAGGTTCTGCAGCTTTTATGAGCCCTATCTCATTTTCATGGATAATACAAAGCTGTAGAGGGATTTTTGTTTCTAGCAGCTTAAAATCAGCAGTATTTGAAACTTGTTCTGAAGTTAGAACAACAAAAAAGGTATCCTCATGTGTACAGATATTAGTTGAATATGAACCTAAGATCTATTTGGGATGCCAAGGAAAATTCCATTTGGGGTACAATAAAAAGTACATCTTAATTTTGTATAATAAATCCCTACCTAAAAATGTAAAGGGGCAGTGTTTCCTACAATAAAGGTGTGTTGTTCTTTTAGTGGATCAGTTTTAATAAGAATAAGTTTTGTTTCTGGATAATCTAAGGGGACTCTAGATACATCCACTTCATGAACTGTTTTGGTAGAAAGTGGGAGATTTTCAGCATTTGCTGACACAATCATACACCTTATTTGCTCTTGTTTTGACAAGAAAAGGAAGAGAAGAGTTATGTACTGTAACATTAACAAAATGACGTTCTTGATCAACTGGTACCAATGGAAATAGTTGTGGTTCCTGTTCATGGCTGCCTGAATGATCTTTGTGCCATGCTGGTGTATTAAGGAAAGTGGGCACTTGATCCATCAGTGTTTAGATTTGCCACAATTAACACAATTAGTTGAACACTGGTCATGTTGTGTTGACTGTGGTGACACAGCAAGATAGATATTTTGTTGATATTGTCCTGGGGCTTGTGCGTGATTCTCCCCCCCCCCCTTTTCTGTGAGTCAATATCAAAGCATTAGAGCTGAACATCTACTAGCCTCTTTTGCCGTTCTTTTTCTTCATGGAGTATATTATATGTTACATATTGTGCTTGGTTAACAATTTCATAAATGCCTAAACTTGGCCATTTTAAAAAACCTTTTTAATTTGTTCTTGAATAGGAGAGAGTAAGCCTTCTACAAAATCTGCTGACAGCCCGCTAGCTGCCACCTATTCTGTTAGCCCTGGATGTCCAGAAAAGGCTTTAAATGCATCTATTGTGTGTTGCAAATATGCATCAATTGATCATTTTGTACAATGGCCTTAATCCTTGTCTAGATGATGTTGAGGGGCATGCTGCAGTAATAGCCTTTAATAAGTTATTTCTGGCAGCAAGAAACCCATCAAATCTATGCTTTGGAATGTTGTCACCTATACTGGATTTTTCTCATACATTTCTGAAAACATCAGGGGGTGTCGAGGCTTACAAAACTACTGTTAGGTCTTCAATGTTTGGATTTTGCAATTGTACCTGTCCATCCAATATCTTAGCATATTTAACCAAATGTATCCAAATTGCAGGGAGACAATCTAGAATGGTTTGGAAATCCACTGCAGTCCATGACAGTACAACTCTTATGGTAGGCTTGGTAGCACTATCTTGAGTGACTTCAGGATTAGGTACTTCTCTTAAAGGGTGCATCTGAACATTAGAAACCTCACTGTCAGTTGTAGAATGATAACCTATTGTTTTTTGTCTATATTTTGCTTAGGAGGAGGGGTCCACCAGTATTTTTCTCCATCAATGACTATGGAAACTGTGTAACCAATGCTTATTTCTTTTTAGTGTGTTTCTCATTGGAGCACTCCTGTTGCTAAATAATTTTAACTTTCTTATATACTTTGTATTAATTCCATTTTTGTGTTTGTGCTATAACTGTTTACCTTTACTAACATTTGATCTGAAGGTGGCACTACAGAAGATTGTTGTTGTTGCTGTGGTGGCGCTACAGAAGATTGTTGCTGCTGTGGTGGTGCTACAGAAGATTGTTATTGTTGCTGTGGTGGCGCTACAGAAGATTGTTGTTGCTGTGGTGGTACTACAGAAGACTTGTTGCTGTGGTGGCTCTATAGAAGATTGTTGTTGTTGCTGCTGTGGCACAAAAGAAGACTGTTGTTGCTGTGGTGGCACTACAGAAGATTGTTGTTGCTGTGGTGGTGCTACAGAAGATTGTAGTTGCTGTGGTACCGCTACAGAAGATTGTAGTTGTTGCTGTCATTTAAGACTAGTTATAAATGCTGACTCACAGGGATGGGCAGAAGTGCTGGAAGTAACATGCTCTGTATGTGGAGAAGTATTAGGTGTTTTGGCAAGTTATACCTCCACTTGTCCTTTTGAAGAGGGAAAGCTGTCTGGTTCATAAGAAGCAGGTTGCTCATAAGGTCGAAGGGGGGGCAGAAGAAATCAGAGGCCTGTCGTCTGAAGATTGCAGTTGAGTAACTGCAAATTTTTCTAAGTCTTTTGAAGAATACATACACCAGAAACAAGGTTTTACTTTAATCTAGCTGAATTATATTTTAAACTTCTAACTACAAATTAATTTTGCTTATTTTTACCTACTTCTTGCCAGTCATTAAAAGCCAACCAACAAGAGACTGGTACTTTATTACCTTTCTGTTTTAATTTATTTATAATATTTTCTAAAATTTTATTATCAAAAGTCCCTTTTTCTGGGAATTGTGAAGTGCTATAATTTTTTGTGAGCTCAAACCATTATATCAAATAATTACAACTGAGACATTTCCATACTTATTAAACATATGCCTGGCTGGAGTCTCATACTCTGGCTCTTTTAAAACATATGCAAAGATGCCCATTAAAAAAAAAAAACTCTCATACCAAAAGAATAAATATGCAACTATAATTATAACCCACTCTCATACTAACAAGGAATCCTCTTTGCTTCTTAATTTGTTTTATTTTTATTAGAACCTGTTCTCATATACATAAAGGATACTTCAACCTTCTGACAAGGATACTCTGTCCTTGTAAGTTTATGATTAAAACCAAAACTTGTACAATCAAAAGACACTTCTGTTGTTATTTTAACTGATTATTTATATACTCACATTCAGTTTCTCCACTCTTATACAATTTGCCTACTCACATACAATGTATCTAATGTGGAATTTGTTAGTAAGGCTTACCTGTAGAGGCTACAAACTCTCCTGAAGATGAGAAAAACAGAATTATGTCCTAACATAACAGAATCTTGACTGATAAAAAAATCTGTCACACTGGGCCCAGTGGCAATTTAGAGCACACAAATGTGTAGAAATATCTGAAACTTTGTGGCACCAAAACGTTGAGTTACAAAATAACTTTCACGCAACACAGTTCAGCAGAGAATAATAATTTCATTTATTGTGGAGACAAGAAAATCAAAGTACTGTCTCCCTGAACCATAAAAAGCTTGAATAATTTATACCCTTTATAATTAAATGCAACACCATTGAAACAACTAAACTAAACTATAAGCACTGACCAATTAGAAATTAACACTACAGCATTAATTTTACTAACTTACTAAAATCTCCTGAATCTCTATCTGTACCTTTCCATATTAGGCATAAGTTATGAAGTCCAGAAAAGAACTTTCTACACTTGCAATGTCACACGGATGCAGGTACCATGGGGGGGGGGGGGGGGTGAGAGTCCCCCCGACTTACAACAGCTGCCCAATATGCCCTGAAACTACTGCCACAATAGTGATCACACGGAAGCATCCATATTGACATTTCTGAGGTAGGTGCAAGGTCAGGCAGCTGGAAAAAGATGATTTGAATGATGAATCATCTTTTTTTCTGGCTGCTCGAGCTTGCAGTTACCATGGAAAAGCCTATGTGAGTGTTTCTGAAGAATACCATTCAACTTCTTTCATCAAGAATTTTGGACAAAGCCAAAAATAACAGGGTAATGAAGGCTCAAAACCTGTAACAAGTTTTACTTATTCATTTCAAATTTTAGTAGAACAAATTTTGCATCACCGTGTATTTTCTGATTAACAGAAGCATGAAACTTGGCATTTGTGACTGACTATAATCCTTTGCACACCTCTCAACTTTTGCTTAAGAATTCTGGATAAAGCCAAAACTGATGGCAGGGATAAAGAGAGAAAACAAGGGACAGATTTTAAATATTACTCTTATAAACTTAGAAAGCTGCTAGAATAACAGTTTTTGCATTAGCATACATGTTGTGAATGATATAAAGCCTCAAACGTATTTGTTTTATGAATAGCAGACTAAAAGTATGACACAAAAATCTGGACATTCTGTGAAATTTAAAGAGTTGAGAGGTATGATCCTGAGTGATTTAGCCAAAAAATCAAATATTTTATAAGGAACAGGGCAAAAATATGAGGCAAAACCATGGGTATTTTGTGAAGTTCTGTAAAGTTTATTTACTGACTGCTGTCTGTTTACCACCCATGTAAGTGGGCTGGTCTCTTGACCCTTTTCAGCCACGAGGTGAAATCAACAGCAGTAAAGATAAATATTTGCATGAGTATAATAAGACATTACATTCATGTACATACTTCATACAGTTAGGAGACAGGCCTACATATTTATTGCCTTTCAAGCAATAAGTACCAGGATTGGCTTTGGCTCTCCTGTCTAATACAAGCAAGAATGATTGGAAAGTTCTAAGACGGTTGTAAAAAATACAACAAATCCAAAAATAACCACCAGTGGAGAAAAAATTCAAGTAGTTTAATAAATGCTGAGCATTTTCAGCCACATTGGCCTTCATCAGAACATAAACATACACAAAAGACTTAGCACTTAAATACCATTCAATTAAACTAACCCATGTCACATGCTTCAGTTAAAATTAGTTAGTCATCTTAGTTCGAAAACTTGCACAAATCTTACAAAGTTTGATAAATACATTAATAAATACACTATCCAGGTTAATTAGAGAGGATCTACTCTTCACAAAGCCAAACTGTTGGGGATCAATTCAAACTAGACTCTTGAGTTCACAGTTTGGGAGGTTAGTTATACTACACCACATGGTTTTGCAGATGAGGCTTGTAAGGCTGACTTTAACTACACAGGTCAGTTGTAAGGCCCCTCTTTTGGGGGGCAGCACCACTGTAGTGCTCCACCCATCAGGACAAAGGCAGTAACTAAACTTAAGTTAAACAACTTGAGGAGTGTGTCCCTAAGGATGTGTTTAACAATGTTATACAACCAGGTATACGATATGTAGTAATAAGTAAAGATGCATTCAGAAGGATTTTTGTATACTAGAAATCTGACAAAACCAAAAATCTTTCATGATTTTTTTTTTCTTATCCATATGTTACAGTGTTATAAATGTTTTATGGAGAGTAACAAACCTTGCTGATAAGCTGTGTGATGTACTTAAACAGGGTAGTCCCTGTACTGAATATTTTGACTTTGGCCTCTATTGAAATAAAAGCCTGTGAAAAGGACTTCATAGCCCCTCGGCTGTCCACTGTTCCCCCATTATACCACCACTGTGCTCCCTGCTTTCCCCCATCTTGCTCTTGCGATACCATTCATACTTTGTTGAACTCTTCAGATTTTTCCTGCAATGTATCGATATATCCTAAATGGCTATGATTAAACCATAATAAATGAGCAGGAAATAATCAAATGAAGCCAGCAATGTAAGGCCCACCCCCATCCACCCACAAACCCACCTCCATCCACCCACTAACCCACCTCCACCTCCACCCAAGGCATTTGATTCTAGATGCTCTGAGTAGCATTTTAGAGCTTTTTTTCCCCAAACCTTTGAGCCAAAGATGGTCTGAATAAAAAATTGTGGCTAAAGAAATCCATTTGTTGTTGCTCTTCCTTTTCTTCCTGCATCCTTTCACCACTACTTAAATGGCCAAGACTGCAGTGTAATAACTGTGGAGGAAATAAAAGAATTCAGCTGATAGTCTGAACGCTGCTTGAACCTGCGCAGCCATGGAATTCTAGATGATGTGAGTTACATTTTAAGAGTTTTTTCCCCAGCCTTTTGTTACCATTGTGACCTGAACAAAAACCACGACTAACTAAAGAAATAGTCTTATTTTTTTTCTTTCAAGGAAGAAATAATTTGTGCCCAAGGCATAATGATCAAAGCTGACAAAAAAATAGTTCCCAATAAACTAAGATAAACGCTTGCAAAGATACACAAATCATTATATTAAAATAGTGTCTGTCTACCTGTCAAAAGAAAATAAAATGACAGTCACCTTTTGTGTAGCCCTCTATTATGAGGTTGGGGTGAAAGTGAGTTAATAAATGGCCTCAGTCACAAATCACAATTTACTGGTGTCACATCATACAGCTTGCCTACTCATTCCACCGCTAAAAGACAGCTATTACCGTCTGTGTATCCATCTGACAACCAAAATATAGTAACATATTTTAACTTGATGATCACAGATGTATATTCACAATATGCCTCCTAATCCCTACCACCCAAAGTTAGGCACCTGTATACACTTCTGATATGTGATTGTGAGAAAAGAGAAGAAAAACTGTCATAGTTACATATTCCAGACTGTTGTTCCAGACAGTATGCTGCCCCTACACAAGTTATAGTGATGTTGTGTGCATACTTATGAGGTATGATTGTGTGAAAAGTTTAAGAAATAATGACTATACTGTCACAGCCTCACAAAAGCTGCAACAACCTTCTGTACATAGTACCTCTGAGGTTTAATTGCATGGAAAATAATGACCACACTTTCCCCAGTCCCAAACAAGTTATAGTCACTTCTGTGCACACCATTAAGTTCTGATTGCGAGGAGAATTTAAGAAATAATAATTTTACTGTTCCCAATCACCACCATACACACACAGACACACACACACACACACACACACACACACACACACACACACACACACACACACACACACACACACACACACACACACAAACACACTAAAAACCTTCTGTGCACACTTTTGTACACACTTCTGAGCAGGGCAATTGTAGAACAGGTGGGTCCAGGGTAGAATCCCTCAATAAGCCTGTGTCAAACTCCACTTCCACAACTTGAGCTGTGGACACTGCCAGGATCTAGATGTTCTGTGATGCATTTAATGTCCTATTTTTGAAAGATAATGATGTAGTGCATGGATAACTGCAATTATGCTCTGCATTTGGGGAAAGGCATGTTTATTAAACATCAGAAAGCTGCTTAATAAGCTTTTATTAAGTACCTCATACTACTGTTAAGCTGTAGTAACAGATTAGAGCATTAACAGCTATCAGCATTCACCATAAAAGAGACATGGGAAGCTGTTAAACATGTCATTTGGACTTTTTTTTAAGTCAAACAAGTGTTTGCCAGCTTCCCACCACTCTTCTGTCATGGTTTCTCTTTGTGGGGCAGGGGTAAGTGTGTTACAGCACTATTGCACCTTACTCTCTTAGCTTTTGAATATATGGCTCCTGGATCACATACCATGTGGGTGCAACATTAGCTTCATTTGTACATTTCTATGAAATTTCTGTGCAGTAATTTCAATTGTAACACATATTTGCAGTATGTGTTGCCTCACAGCAAGAGGTTCTCCCGTTCGATTCTCGGCTAGAGTGTGGGGAGTGCCTTCTGTGTGGAGTCTGCATGTCCTCCCCGCGGTTGGGTGGGCGTTCGAAAGATATGCATAAATGGGCGTGCCTTCATTGAAGGTTAAACGTCGAGCTGGTACCTCGGCGTTCGTGAAAATCTACTGCCAATCATTAGCAGCCCACAGTTCCGCTGTGGCGACCCCTAACTGAGAAAAGCCGAAAGACAAACAACAACAACATTTTGAGTCAGAGATATGATTCAATTATGGCAGTAGACAGATAACAAAATGCAATTTTAGATCACTAAGTGCCCTTTTTGCCTTCCACACCCCCCCCCCAGCCTTCAGCATCTCCTGGCACCCCTATGATGTTAGTAGCAAATAAATAATCAAAAACAGACTAAAACAATCAGGACTCCATCTTGAAATGAATGTGGCACAGGGGTGCAGTGGTTAGTGTTGTCACCTCATAGCAAGAGGTTCTTTGGTTTGATTCTTCGCTGGTGTACCTTATGTGTGGAGTCTGCATGTTCTCCCTATGTTTGTGTGGGTTTCCTCTGGGTGTTCTGGTTTATTCCCACATTCCAAAGACATGCATCTGGAGTGTTTCTTCCTGAGCCTTCACTAAAAATGGTCTCTGTCTGAGTCGGAATTTCCTAGTAAACAAATGTATTTGAAAAGTATTTAAAATACAAACGCTAGTATTTTATACTTTGCCTTTACAGAGATATATGATTCAAGATTTTTGAGAGCCACATGAGATCTGATAAGATGCAGCAGTCTGTTTAGTAGTGAGGATTCACTATTTTGTGAATAAAGGACACAATGACTGGGAGACAAACTAATTTTATGTATGAGTGGTGGGCAGCAGTTAGAGGAAACAGCTTATAGAAACGTGTGCAGATCAGGTTTGCTTTATTTTATTTTGTTTATTTTATGTGTCATATGGGTAGGTGTGCTGGTCTTAGATCCATCTTCAGCTATAACCCTGACTTTTGAACTAAGCAGTACGATGCAATATGTTAGTCACTTACGATGCAGCAGTCACTGTGCTTACAGTAATGATACAGTGTAAACAACAAGTGAGGTTATAGACTAATTATAGAAGTCCAAGGTGATTGCTGTTGGTCCAAATGCACAGATTCAAGAACATCTTTTAAAATTTTTTTGAAGATCTTTTAAATGTTTTTATTGGTGTCAAGAAGTAAAATATTATCATCATACATAACTAAGTTGAGCTGGCTTGTAAAGTTGTTTAAAAACATAGAATAGTAATGAGACAGAAATAAATCCAATGAATATCACTCCCCACAGGACTAACGCTATGTGTACCAGAATCAGTCCAAAACCATAAAATGTCATATAAGGTACAGTAGCGACGCACGGCAGCAACAAGGCAATAAGTTAAGCACAGCTAGGCAGATAAGACCACTACTCCACAAATATATAAAAAATTTTGATTTATTATAGCAAACATACATGGTAAGCGCTTTCACCTAGATAGGCTTCTTCAGACCATAGAGCCAAACCTTGTACGCCCTTGATGAACTAAAAAGAGCGCCAAAACAATTCAATGAATAGACAATTAAAGGCTCAGGGCCACTAACCATGTCCTAGGCATACAATATATTGAGGGAATTAATTACTAAACTATATTTAAACCGCATACCAGACATATACAAAAAAAATATATATATATATATATATATATATATATATATATATATATACATATATATATGTAAAAAAGGTACATATACACATATGTGCACAGCAACCCAATTATAAAAATAGTGTATATATATATATATATATATATATATATATATATATATATATATAAAGAGAATATAAAAAAATATATATATGAAAATTATAAATAAAAATATTTGCATTTATCCATGTCATAATAAGCAGGCAAGAGATGCCGTCAATCCATCCTCTAACAGTATCAACATACAAATACATACAGACACATAAATTTATACATGTACATACAAAGAAAACACTTCACCTCAACCTCCTGGACCTTAAAAAAGGTCTTAGCGGCACCTTCTCATTCAGCCCAGGAAATACATCTGCCCTTAGCCTAACAATCCATCTGGACTCAGTATTTTCAGTCCTACCCCTCACATCTCCCCCCCTATAATTAATATAAACAACATCCAAAACTTTAAAGCGGAATAAATATGTGGAATCATGGGACAATACATGTTTGGATAAGGCATTGACAGTTGAGCAGATCCTAATCTGATATGTGTTCCCTTATCCTGTCTCTCAGCCTCCTGTCCGTCTTGCCTACATAAAACGTAGTGCAGGCTTCATAGGAAGCTAAATAGATAACATGTGTAGAATTACAATTGGCATGAACCCTAACCTCATGGTTAGTGCCATAAATGGGGTGGTGAAAGTAGACATCAGTATCAATACAACAGCAGTAGTTACAACTGCCACATGGTACAGTACCAATACTTTTATCAACTACACCTACCTCCATCTTGGGATAACATAACAATTTCTTCAGGTTTGGTTTGTTCTTGTATACAAACCGTGGAACAATACCCACAACATCCCTCACATTCATGGCTGCTTGGGAGAATAATTTTTTATTTAGTATGGATGAGTATATGAGGCCTGTTATGTTTTATAGACATTTTATAGACAATGTGTTTTTTATTTGGAGAGGCATGAAGAATGATTTGTTTATTTTTTTGGAGAAGGTCAATGGTTTGAAGCACTATTTGAAGTTCAGTTATGAGGTTTCTGAGTATTGGATTTCATTCCTGGATGTTTATGTCCAGAGATTGGAGTGTGGATTGTTGAATAGAGGAGTGTATAGGAAGGAATGTCAACGTAATGCCTTTCTTCACATGCATAGCATGCACCCAGGTTACATGTTTGGTAATGTAGTGAGGGGTCAGGTATACAGGGCGTCTCGGTATAATCCCAGTCAGGATGGTTTTGAGGCTGATGTTCGGGACCTATGTGAGAGATTTAAGAACAGGGAGTATCAGACCCCTGATTTGGAGAGAGGACTGAGAGACCTTGTGACCCTGAGAGGACGAACTGCTGCACCATATTTCTCTGAGAGTTCAGTGAATTTGGAGGGTTTCTGTCAGGGTGATAGAGTTGAAAGTAGAGATGTTGGTCTCAGGGTGTCTTTGTTTTATACTAAGGATGTTGGCAGGTTGAAGGATGTGATTAGATCACATTGGGAGGTGTTAACATTGGATTCGAATGTGAGGGATGTTGTGGGTATTGTCCCATGGTTTGTATACAAGAACAAACCAAACCTGAAGAAATTGTTATGTTATCCCAAGATGGAGGTAGGTGTAGTTGATAGAAGTATTGGTACTGTACCATGTGGCAGTTGTAACTACTGCTGTTGTATTGATACTGATGTCTACTTTCACCACCCCATTTATGGCACTAACCATGAGGTTAGGGTTCATGCCGATTGTAATTCTACACATGTTGTCTATTTAGTCTCCTGTGAAGCCTGCACTGCGTTTTATGTAGGTAAGACGGACAGGAGGCTGAGAGACATGATATGGGAACACTTATATCAGATTAATATCTGCTCGACTGTCAATGCCTTATCCAAACATGTATTGTCCAATGATTCCACACATTTATTCCGCTTTAAAGTTTTGGATGTTGTTTATATTAATTATAGGGGGGAGATGTGAGGGGTAGAACGGAAAGTACTGAGTCCAGATGGATTGTTAGGCTAAGGGCAGATGTATTTCCTGGGCTGAATGAGAAGGTGCCGCTGAGACCTTTTTTAAGGTCCAGGAGGTTGAGGTGAAGTGTTTTCTTTGTATGTACATGTATCATTTTATGTGTCTGTATGCATTTGTATGTTGATACTGTTAGAGGATGGATTGATGGTATCTCTTGCCTGCTAATTATGACATGGATAAATGCACATATTTTTATTTATAATTTTCATATATATATTTTTTATATTCTCTTTATATATAAATATATATATATATATATATATATATATATATATATATATATATATATATATATATATATATATATATATATATATAGATAGTTACTATTTTTATAAATGTTTTGCTGTGCACATATGTGTATATGTACCTTTTTTACATATATATGTATATATTTTTTTTAAATGTCTGTTATGCAGTTTAAATATAGTTTAGTAATTAATTCCCTCAATATATTGTATGCCTAGGACAAGGTTAGTGGCCCTGCGCCTTTAATTGTCTATTCATTGAATTGTTTTGGCTCTCTTTTTAGTTTATCAAGGGCGTACAAGGTTTGGTTCTATGGTCTGAAGAAGCCTATCTAGGTGAAAGCGCTTACCGTGTATGTTTGCTACAATAAATCAAAGTTTTTTATATATTTGTGGAGTAGTGGTTTTGTCTGCCTAGCTGTGCTTAACTTATTGCCTTGTTGCTGCCGTGCATTGCTACTGTACCTTATATGACATTTTATAGAATAGTAATGGACTAAGAACAGACGTGGTACCCCTATGTCAAGAATACCAGTTTCTGAGTACATAATGTGGACACAAACCTGAAGATTTCTATAGTCAAGATAGCTTTTAAACCATTCTACTGTATTTTGGCCGAAATTGAGCCTGCTGACCTTCTGTAGCAGTAGTCTGTTAACAGTTTTGAAGGTTGTAGTCAAGTCGATAGAGATTCTGCCTAAAAAAAGTCCCTTATTCATGCTTGTACGTATAGTATTTGTGGTAGCAGTATATAATCAGTCATGGTACTGAAAGCATTTAGAAACCAATGTTGGTGGTCATAAAGTAGGCCTTAGCTGTTTATGTGGTTTAATTAAAAGGAAGGAGGTGGCAGACATGGATACAGTTAGGGCAGGGCTGAATTGACAAGAGAGGTTGATGGAACTGCAGCTCCAGGTTCACATGTTCAAAATTGCAACTACCAAACGTGTAAGACCCTGCTAAACAAACTAAATAAAAATAAAATAGGGTCTGCTGCGTTTACACCCTTTTTATTCTGACACCACATTTACTGTTCCTCTGCTTGTTTTGTTCATTTTATTTGGTTGCTGCACTTGAAAAACACTAGCATAGACTAGGTTCAAGTTTTTGCTGAATCTAATGCTGTATGTGACCTTTGGAGTTTGTAAAACAGTTAATCTTTTGTCTGGAGAGGCCGCCAGTGCTCTCATGGGAGGAAGGTACCATTTCGACTGATCTAGCTAGAATTACTGTTACAGGGCTCTGTTTAGGGTGTTTTGATTGGATAATTTGAACTTTGGCTGTTTCCTGTTTTTCTGCTTTAAAAAGCCTGTGTTTGAACCAGTCTTTGTTTGTTTTCACCTGTTT
Organism: Protopterus annectens; assembly: GCF_019279795.1. Classification (NCBI taxonomy): domain Eukaryota; kingdom Metazoa; phylum Chordata; order Ceratodontiformes; family Protopteridae; genus Protopterus; species Protopterus annectens. The sequence goes on from NC_056731.1 coordinate 1,915,203,745, forward strand.
GTGCATCGAGCAGCATCACGCACTACTGCGCAAAGGGATTGCTAATTACAGACGCCTGCTCTCTAGCCTCACAAATATTACCTAAACCAGAGTTCTTTGCACCTAAACCTACTAACACCTGCCCCTGCTGTATTCCCTCTTCAACTGTTATAGCCAGACCAAGATTATTCCTAGGATTATGAACTGTCAGGTTCCTTCCTTTTCTCCTACCAGCCTTGTTGACATGGGTCGACTGAGGCAGTGTAGCAACTGCCTCATGTACCCTGAAAACCCCCTACTGATAAATCATTCCTGTACCATTTGTGAGAGATGCATCTACATTGTGAATCTGGAATCACAGCTTTCTCACGCAGTAGATAGCAATACAGAGCAAGCTGTCAGCCCACCAAACACAGCTCCTACTCATGGCACACAGCATACACATTAGACAAACATATGCAGAAGTACTTCCAAAAAACCTCAGAAAATCCAAATCCCATCGAGCTACGCGCTCGAGAGACTTGAACCTCAGCACTGAAATAAATAGGACATGCTGGAGACAGGGAACCCAGAGGAGCCTTCAACCTGCTCCCTTCACTCTGAATAAACTCCCAGTCCAGGAGTCTTCAAGAGTCATCTTCTCTTCAAGATGGATGAGGGATGGATGGTAGGTCCGGGTGTATGAAATCTACCTAAACACTGGAGACCTACAAAACACATACATACTAAACCAGACTTAACATCCACAATACACATAATGAAACAAGGACAAGTGTCTCACCATCAAAGCCCATAAGGCAGTGCACATCCACTACAAATATCTTAGTCATAGGAGACTCTATAGTAAGACACACAGATTTCTCCTTCACCAGGCTGAACAAGGAAAAAGTCATGGTCAGCTGTCTTTCTGGTGTCAGGATTTGTCAGATCACGCAGGCACTCAAGTCTCTCAACAAGTACCATTATGATTTGGTCATAGTACATGTTGGTGTGAACTACTTGAGACATACCTCCCTGAACTACATGAAGAGAGACATGACTGAGCTCTCTGATTATGTCTCACAGGCAGGTATGTCCCTAGCTTTGATCAGCATATTACCCTTGCCTGGGGTGATACCACAATATAAACAGAAAATCATTGACTTCAATAACTGGCTTAGTTTCTAGTGTCATTTGAAGCGGATCCAGTTTCTGTCAGCCTGGGATGATATGATTGATAGACCTAGATGTTTTGCCAGAGATGGTCTTCAGCTGTCATCCCTGGAATTTTGGTTATAGGCAAAGGCTCCTGCCACCCCCATAGTGCCTTTTTTAGGCAATGTCACAAAGATAAAATTCCCGACGTAAAAATTTAATCAAAAAACAACCTCAGGGTTATGCTGCTAAATGCTAGGAGTCTTAGCATGAAACTGCACTCACTGGAAGCAGTCCTCACCTTGGAAGACACTGACATCTGTGCAGTCACAGAGACCTGGTTCAAGGCATTGGACAGTACCCCAGCCATACTGGGTTACACCTCCTACCACATGTTCAGACCATGAATGAAAGAGGTGAAAACTAAAGGAGGTGGTGTATCAATATTCATTAAAGATAAATGTACCTCCAGATTGATTAAACAGTATGATTCCCTGGAGACACTTCAGGTGCAACTAACTGTTGGCAGGACACCTATTCAAGTCTTTGCCAGCTACATGACTCCCTCCATGAATCAAGACACCCAATCTGCCTACTTGGATCTACTGGAATCCATTAAGATACATCCAAACACCATGGTTCTGGGTGATTTCACTTACCCATCCATTGACGGGGTAAATTACTCATGCTAAAATTCACTTGCCCAAAGGCTCCTCGAGTTCATTAACTCTAATGGCCTGGACCAACTGGTGGACATTCCAACTAGGGGCGACAACATCTTGGATCTGGTGCTTACCAATATGGGGGACCACTGTAGCACCCTCACTTTGAGGCCTTCCCTTGTCAGATCTGACCACAAATCAGTCTCATTCAAATAAACTATCACACTGGTTCCCCCCTCCAGCAGCAATTAAACTAAAAAACTTCACCAAAGCAGATTATAGCCTTCTAAGGAATAGTATAAATAGCTTCATTGCACTTCCTCCCTCAGATGGAACTGGCAACTATGCCGGGTCCTACACCAATGTTTTTACAAACAGCTGTGTAATTGCATTGACGTGGCTGCACCTGATAAGATGAAAACAAGCAATTCAAGGAAGAGCAAACCTGCCTGGTGGACAAATGCTATTAACAGGCTTTACAATAAAAGGAAGAAATTGTTGTCCAAAAGTAAGAGACAGTGTGCCTTATACTGGAAACACTCCCTCCTCAGCTTAAGCAAGCAAATAAGACTTCTTGTGAAGTCCTCCAAAGCAAACTACGAATCCGAATTAGCTTTCTCAACCAAGCATAAGGCATTCTTTAGTTACATCCATAGCCTAAAAGGTAAGACCCAGATTTGTGCCGAACCGGTAGTTAATGATACCACATACACTGATGCTGTGAGCATAGTAAACCTGTTAGCTGCCAGGTTCTGAGGAAACTTCACTCCCCTGTCCCCACCACACATACCTCATGACATTCCTTCTACCTGTACTCTACCTTGTGTCTCTAGAGAGCAGGTCGTAAATGCCCTCTCTAAGGCCAAAAACACAGTATTTATGGGACCTGATAACATCCCAAACTGTATCCTACATGGGCTCCAACAAGAATTAGCAACACAATTGGGTACTCTTTTTAATCATAGTCTGAGCACCAGCTGAATGCAGAATGGCCACCGTTTTCCCCTTGCACAGGGGTGGTGCTTCCACTGACCCAAAAACTATAGACCCATTAGCCTGACTAACCTTATCCACAAGGCCATGGAGTGAATCATCATGGACCTTATCAACCAAGATATAGGTAATCTCCAAACACTTGACCCTACTCAGTTTGGATTTGTCAAAGGGAGAGCATGCCTGTTAAACCTGTTGGACTTCTTCAAGACAGTCACCGGAGCCCAGGATGAGTGGAAAACAGCACATACAGCCTACCTGGACTTGGCCAAGGCTTTTGACACTATCCCCCACTCAGACATTACTGACAAACTCACCCAACTAGGTATCAACCCTTATATCATTAAGTGGGTTGCTAACTGACTCACTGATGGAACCCATATAGTCAAAAGCCACCTCCAACAGCAGACCTGTAACCAGTGGTGTTCCTTGATGGAAAGAAGCATGCAGTGATCAAATTTGAGGTTACCATCTATTATGGCTCTGAGCAGTTTAGTGTGGCTTATGATTTCTATTTTTGTGTACTTTTCTTTTTAAGGTGTTTTTTGGAGTAACTAGCATATGTTTGTTTTGTTTTTTGTTTTTTGTTTTTTTGGCATTAAGCAACAAGTTACTTTTTAGCCTTACTTCAATGTCAGTGAAAGATTTGTGAGTGGCTTCATGTGATTTTGTTATGGATGGAGCAGACCAGATAAGGGTTGAATCATTGGCATATTGTATGAGAGTAGCAAATGTTGTAGTGGTATGAAGTTATTTATAAATAGAAGGGGGCCAAGTATTGACCCTTGGGGAACACCAACAGAGATTGGTTGAAATGCTGAAAAGTTTTGTTGTCAATTTAGTTGCCTGCTGTTGATTGCATAAATAACTGAAACCAGGAGAGAGAGAGGTAACTGAGACCTAGTGTTGTAAGTTCAGAGAGCAGCTTTTGGTGGGACACTGTGTCAAATGCTTTGGAAAGGTCAAGAAAAAGTGAAGAAACAAGGTTGCCTTCATTTCTGTTTTAGTTTACTATGTTGGTGAAGTTGAGGAAGGCAGTAGTAGTACTGTGGTTGGGCGTGAAACTGCTCTGTGTGTTGGAGAGGAGGCTGTGTTTTGATGTATGTTTCATAAGCTGAGAGTGAATACATTTCTCAAGGATGTTAGAGGAATGATAGGATAGCAATAGGTCTATAGTTTGCTAACTCTGTTGAAGTACCTCCTTTGTGAATGGGTATCATAATGGAGTTTTTTCCAGATGGATGGGATGTAGTTTTCAGTTATCGACTGGTTGATTAGAATGGAGACAGGGAAAGCTAGTGCTTCTGCACCTATTTTGAGGAACTCAGTGGGAAGGTTATCAGCAGCTGGCTAGTAATATTTTTTATGGTTGATGTTGGGATGGACTGAAAACTAAAAGACAGTGTGTTGCTTTTGAGAACAGTTGGAAGTTGGAAGGGTGAAGTGAGGTGGTCATTCATCAGTGAGAGAACTGACCGGATAAAATGAGTGTTGACCTAACTGGCAAATGACTGTTGTTTGAAGTAGAAGGACAAGGGGTTGTTTTGGTGTTTTTTGGAGATTGTTGCAGTATGATTTCTTGTCAGATTGAACTAGGATCTTGGTACAGTTTCTGAGATATCTAAAATTTTGGTAGGCATGTTGTGTTTTATGCTTTTGCCCTCCTTCCAGGCTTTATCGCTTTGCAGCATGAGCTGTTTGGTCTCTTTTTTCAGCCATGGCACTGTGCTAGAGTTTAACCTTCTTGTCCTAACTGGTGCTAAATAATTTAGTATTTTTAAGACGGTATCATTGAAGTGAGTGACTGCTACATCTAAAGGCATTACTGTTAATACATTCCAGCTGTAGTGGGACAGAGCTGCAATAAATGTGTCTTTGTCAAATTTGGTTAAATTGTGTACTTGTTTATAGATTATTTCTTTGGGTGAACCATGTTATTGTCTGATTACATAGGTTGGGAGGTGGTCACTTATGGTATCTGGTAAGCAACCAGAAGATTTTATATTATGAAGGTTTGTTTGTCAATATCTGGTCCAGTATGGACTGCCTGTTAGTGCTTTTGTTGGTTGGTTCTGGTGGTGGAGCTTATTAGTTGGGTGAAGCAAAATAGGTGAAATGAGTTCTTGGATTTGCTGCTGTTTATGGGCTGCCAGTCTATATTTAGGTCACCTAAGATAAAGGTTTCCTGGGGGATGTTGTCAGATATCCAATGTAGGATATTTTCAGCACATAAAGCTGTCATACCAAGTAAAACTGTCCCTAATAATTATCAGCCCCAGACCTATTAGTCCCATAATCTAGCACTGCAAGACTCCATACATTTTAACAAATATGTAACTTGACATATGTATTCATTTATTTGTTTGTTTGTTTGTTCACCAACATTCATTACTGGGACAGTTTGATTGAACTCATAGCGCCTTTTCAGGTGAATCCCATGGAGGAAAGCGTCACTGATGTACTGGTTGCTGAACAGCACAGAAGGCTTACTTATAAACTATAGAATAATGTTACATTAGAATTTCCACAAAAATATTATACAGTGGAAAGGGTGTTGTAATCGTGGCCGAGTGGTTAAGATGATGGACTCGAAATCCATTGGGATTTCCCTGCACAGGTTTGAATCCTGTCAATTACGATGGTGATCTTTTCAGGGGATCACTCCAGTGACTTTACTCAACAGAGGCACTGGGAACTATGGTCGGGTGGCACGATGCCAGGGTAATCCTATAGGCTAGGCTTGTAATGGTTTCAGAGCCATTAGCCTAGTACACACCTATGAACCTATGAAACTATGAAAGAGAAAAATAAAATAAAAAAAAAATTCAAACATCAACACTGCTATAATAAAAGATGCAAATTCACAGCAAACTATAACAAACCACTGCCAAGCACTCAAAGACTTAAACTAGTTAGAACTGCCACATCACCTAGCTATTTTTAAGTTAACTACATTACATAGACTTCTCTATAAATCAGAAAATTTCCCACGTCTTAACAACTTAATGCAACACTAGCCCCCACCAACAGAATTTTATACTCTAAAGAAAAATTACTAATCACTATAACCAAATCATCTAATACTGCAGATGGATCTCAGCATTCAAATAGTCTACCTAAACTATGGAACCACATCCCACTACCACTGAAATCCATTCAGAATGTAAATTTATTTAAAACAGAACTAAAACTTTAGCTATCAAATGAGTGGATATGCTCATGTATATCTCCACCATAAATGCTGCTGTGACCTTATCATTTCTCTTCATTCAGGATCCTATACCCCACAAGTCTTCATCAATACCTGAATAGTTTTAACACCATCTTCTAGTCATATACATAGTTTTTGACACTGCTCACCCCTTCCTCTGTACTTCTAATATAAACCTTATGATATCCATATATAATTGTCTCTGAAACTGCTTAATGACCCATTTCTTAACCCAATATTAACATTTTCTGCCCTACCAATTTCCTTCCGTCACTTCCGTTTCTCAGAATTTCTAAGCCCTGATCACATGGTCTTTTAACTATGTGACAAACCCACAATTATTATACCTCTTCTAGTACTCGATGTTAAGCATCTACTAAATGCATATGTATATTTTATACTGTAATAGCTGCTTTTATTTCATATTAATGCAATCTAATTAGCAAATGTGTGTATAATTGTTAATGCATATAACTTAATGTCTGTTCATGCAATTACTGAATGTCTTTTTAAAAATGTTTGCAATATATTGAAGCTTTTCTCCCCAGGCCTCTGCTGAAAAGGCTTCTTTGACTAAACTGAGTTGGACAAACCCAGTAAATAAAAGCAAAACAAATAAGAATTTCTTGCCGTTATCCCCTTCTGTTACTGTACATTACACTGGGTATTTCCACATGTATATAGCAAGTGCGCTGTGGCTGAAAAGGGTCAGAAGGCTAAACCACCTACCTGGTTTACAAATACAATAATAAAAAATAAATACATACATACATACATACATACATACATATATACATATCTATGTACTCATCTCTAAAATATAAGCTCCAGTCCTGCTACCATAAAATCGCCAAATTTACAACAGGCAGATCCTACCACTCACACCACTGCCAGGCCTTAAGAGATTTAAACTGGCTGGAATTTTCACACCACCTCAGACTCATTCAACTGTCCATGGCACACAAAATTGTTTATAACCCAAAAAACTGCCCTGCTCTTAAGAACACACCCCCACCAGAACCCTCTGCTCAGAAAATAAACAACTCATAACTGTCTATATACCAAACAAAAGAGATGGGTACTGTCCTTACTCATACACTGTTGTAAAACTCTGGAACTCACTTCCAGCCAGAATAAACACCATTAACTGCTTCAGCAAATGTAAACACCCTTAGAGAACAATCTATTAAATACTCATGTCTGTCCCTGCATCTGTCCAAATGGATAAACCATCTCTCCCTCTCTGAGCGTTTCTCACTAGTTAACCTCAATTTTTTACACCTCAAAACCAGCAGGAAACTCTTCTGATTTAAAAATGAATTTAAACAACTCTTCTTTACTATTGATTTTCTAACCTTAACTATCATAATATCTCCTAAACCTACTTTTGTCTTTTTAACTATCCTTTAATAACTAACCCCTCTATTGATTTCCTTTTCTTACCTCTCAATCTATTTTAATATTTGCAAAACAAAAAAACTTGTAAATTTACCGTTTCTCTCCCTGATATTTGTAATCCCACATTTTATAGTTGTATTGTAATGTAATTGCACTGTACATCCTTGTAAAATATTTATTATTCTATGTATAGATCTTGTGGAGCTTTTCTACCCGGGCTTCCGCTGAAAATGGGTTCCTGACCCAGTCGGACTTTCCTGGTCAACAAATGTCAATAAATAAATAAATGTAAATAATAAATAAATGTACATACATAGCACTGATGCTTTATGAAACTATAATGTGATTACCTCACAGCAAAATAAATGCTTCTGTTTTGGATATTCTTACCCAGCCATGAAGTAATATATTGTGTTACTGTAACATCTTTGGCTCACCGTGTTATCTGCATGGAGCTCATCAGAGCTATACCTCTTAACCTCTTATTGCAAGAAATCTGGACAAAGCCTAAAATATTATGGGGACAAAGTTCAAAAATAGGGACAGATTTTAAATATTGCTGTTATTAAAATCAACCAAATTTCACCTTAGCCAAAATCTGTCTCTGTTCTTACTCAACACCAGGATAAACTATATCTCTAAATGCGAACAAGTACCTATTCATACCTTATATCTCTTTACTATATCCCTTCTTCACTTACTTCCTTACCTCTATCAATTTCTCTCCCAGGCTTTCCCTCTAAATAGATTATAAGTTTGCTTTTCTTCTCACTTTATAATGCAATTCCTGTTTGTGATACAAACTGGCTAACATTTCTCTAAATATTAACACTCATCTATTCTATTCTATTTCATATTGTCTAATTTAGCAGAATTATTTAAATTGTAGATATTTTTGTATTATCTTTGAATATTATAAAATTATTGTTCTTAAACTGTTTTGTAATACTTTAGAGCTTTTCTCCCTGGGCATTAGCTGAAAATGGGCTCCTATCCAGTTGGACTTTCCCGGTAGTCAAATGTCAATAAATTATAAATAAACTTAAAACGTTGTTAGAATAACAGGATTTGTGTCAGCATGCATTTTCTGAAGGATATGAAGTGTGAAACTCAAATGTATGTCATTACTTAATGACTTCAATCCTCAGTGATTTACCAGAAAACAACAAATTGTATGTGGAACAGAACAAAAATACGAGGCAAAAATCTGGACATTTTGATTAAATCTGGACATTTGAGAGGTAAGATAGAACTAATGCCTTAAGTGGATATATAAAAAGGTGAAATACCTTCAAATAAAAGCCTGGTTAGGAAAGAAATGTCTTAAGGCAGCTAAAAGGAGAAGGGAAATACTTGCATCACACCACCAGTCTTACATAGACCCATTAAACCAGCACCGGCAAAAAACACACATAAATATAAGAAAACATACTCGGAGGCTCTAAATAAAAATCTACAAAACCAACAGAGACCTCCAAAGCAAACATCCAAGCAACCTCCACCCCCCAACACAAACCATGAAACACATACTTCACAAAACCAGTGTGTCACGCAATCACAGCCCTTAAGGCAAAATAACATACCCAACATACTAGTAATAGGTGACTCTATAGTCAGGCACACTGATGTCCCACTCACTAGGCTGAATAAGGAGAAGGTTACTGTTAGCTGCCTGTCGGGTGCCAGGATCTGCCACATAACACAAGCACTCAGGTCACTCCAGAACAAGTACAAATATGACTCTGTCCTTGTCCATGTTGGTGTGAATGACCTGAGCCGTACCTCCCTGGACTACATGAAAAGAGACATGGAAGAGCTCTCTGATCATGTAGCCCAGACCGGTATGACCCTGACCCTGAGCAGCATCCTACCCTCACCAAAATTATACCACAGTATAAAGAAAGAATTCTCGATTTCAACAATTGGCTAAGTTTCTGGTGTCATTCAAAGGGGATCCAGTGTCTGTCTGCCTGGGATGACATGCTCGACAAGCCACGCTGCTTCACTAGAGATGGCTTTCACCTGTCACCCTTAGGCTTTCGAATACTTGCCAAGGCTCTTGCCACCCCCATTGTGCCTTTTTTAGGCAAGGCTCAAAAGACAAACCCACTGCCGTAAATAGCACAAGTAACAAAAAACTGAGGGTAATGCTACTCAATGCCAGAAGTCTAAACCTCAAAATGCACGCACTCGAGGCACTCCTCAGTATGGAAAAAATTGATATATGTGCAGTAACAGAAACCTGGTTTAAGACTCCAGAGAGCACCCCAACACTACCAGGCTACAACTCATACCATACATTTCAGCCACAGAACCCAAACCGAAACACAAAAGGCGGGGGCGTATCCATATTCATCAAGGATACCCACACCTCCAGGTTAGTGGCACAGCACAATGCTTCAGAGATCATCCACATGCAACTAACAATGGGCAAAACTGCAATTCAAATTGTAGCTTACTACAGATCACCCACCATGTCCCAGGACCCCCGTTCCGCATTTCTGGAAACACTGGGAAACATAAAGGTCCTACCAAACACCCTAATATTTGGTGATTTCAATTAGCCAAACATTAACTGGAAGAGCTACTCAATTACTAACTCCCTTGCCCAACTTTTCCTAGAATTTATAAACTCAAACGCCCTGGTTCAACTAGTCAACACTCCCACCAGAGGTGACAACATATTGGACCTGGTCATCACCAACATGGGCGACCGGTGTTCCACACCAGAGGTCAACCTCACGCTGGTTAGATCTGACCATAAACAAATCACTTTGGATATCCATATTCCGCCCCCACCCCCGGACAAGAAAGTCACTATGAAAAACTTTTCAAAACACGTTACTTAAGACCGAGGTGGAAAGTTTCAAAGCCCCCATGCTGAAGGATAATACTGTCCAAGCTGGAAAATCCTTTAATAATGCATTCTACGGGCAGCTACAAAAATGCATGGATTGTGTCATCCCAAGCAAAACCAAGACTCACTCCTCCAAGAAAAGGAAACCAGTCTGGTGGACATAGAAGGTGGAAACTAGTACAAAAAAGAGTAAAATCCCAAGAAGGGAAGACATCTCTGATCAGTATCAGCAAGAAACTACGATCCCTCATAAAATCATCCAAGGTGAGCTTTGAAAGAAAAATTGCCAAGGACTCCAAAAATAACCACAAGGCATTCTTTAGCTATGTCAAGAATTTAAGTGGCAATGCTCAGATCTGCTCAGAGTTAGTGCAGAATGGCACAAAATACACTGAACCGACCGATATCATCAACATCCTGGCAGACAGGTTCAGCGCAAACTTCACCCCCAAGAGGGCCCATAACCATACCAGAAGAATGTAGAGTCCCTGAAATCACAGACACTCAGGTTAAAACAGCCCTCTCCAAAGCCAAAATCTCAGCATCAATGGGACCGACGGTGTCCCAGGCTGCGTCCTACACAAGCTCAAAGATGAACTAACCCCTCACCTAAACACAGTGTTCAAACTCAGCCTCTCCACAGGCTACATACCCATAGAGTGGCACACAGCAACTGTTATTCCACTCCACAAAGGTAGAGCCACAACAGACCCCGGGAACTATCACCCTATAAGACTGACTATCTTGGTCTGCAAGGCTATGGAGCGCATCATCATGGAACTCATTACCAGAGACATTGGGAACCTCCAAACACTGGACCCTACCCAGTTTGGCTTTGTTAAGGGCAGATCATGCCTCCTAAACCTGGTGGACTTCTTTGAGACAGTTACCAAGGCTATAGACGAGGGAAAGGTGGTACACATAGCCTACCTAGACCTCGCTAAGGCCTTCAACACCATTCCTCATTCTGGTATTATAGACAAGCTCACCAGCCTGAACATAAACCTCTACGTCACAAGATAGGTTGCCAGCTGGCTCACGGACAGAACCCACATGGTGAGAGTTGCAGGAGCTAGGTCTGTCTCTAAACCGGTTACAAGTGGTTTTCCCAAGGGCTCAGTCCTAGGACCCCTCCTGTTCGGCATACACTTCTCAGAGGTACAGGCAAGCACATGAGGAATATGGCTGACCAAGTTCACAGACGACTGCAAACTAGGGGCTATAATTGACTCTCTGGCTGACACAGACATCCTCCAAAAGGGTCTCACTGAGACGGATACCTGGTGTCAAATTCATGGCCTCAAGCTAAATGCCAAAAAGTGCATAGTCATTCCCTTTGGAAAAAAACAAAGTACCCACAAACTACTACATAGGTGGTAGTCCCCTAAATACGGAAGACGTAATAAGGGATCTGGGGACCCAAGTAGAGAGTAATCTCACCTTTGATAATCACATTGCCAAAGTGGTTAGAAAATCCTTCTACGTGGCCCACCTAATCACAAAAGGGTTCGCATCCAGATCAAAAGAGGTAATTGTGCCCCCCTACTCATGACTCATCAGACCCATCTTAGAGTACAATGCCCCATTTGGGATGTACCTTACAAGACACCTACAACAGCTGGAAAAACCACAGAAGTACCTCACCAAGAGGATCACTGGCCTCAAAAAGATGCCCTATGCAGCTCAACTGAAGAAACTCCAGTTGTACTCGGTTGCATACCGTCTACTCAGAGGTGATCTCTGCCTGACATACAAGGCCATGTCCAACCCAGAATTGATGGACATGCTCCACCTAAAGAAAATCTTATCCCCTTGAGCCACATGCTCTAGGGATCTAAACCTCACCACAACAATAAATAGGACATGCTGGATGGATAGATTCCTGTCCCAGAGACTTCCCCATGCTTTGGAGTAAGATCCCAATCTACATTAGGCAGAGCTCCTCGCTAACACTCTTCAAAAGAAACCTTGACAAGTGGATGGGAAACAGAAAGTTTACCTCGAGGATCACTTCAGTGGCTCTGGGAAGTAATCTAAGGGGACGGCGAAAGCCAACACATTCTGGCTAGGCTTATAAATGCCTTCAGGCAGATAGCCTAGTACCCACCTATGAACCTATAAAAGAACACAGCCAGTTATTTTTCCACTTGAATAGTATACCTTACTAAATGTATGTATGCTTAACTTGCTTGTTTTTTTTACCTTCCATCACAGTAATGTTATTCTTTTTATTCCTGCCTAGACTATATGATTGTATTAGTGAAGTATATACCATGTATTTTTCATGTTGTGCTTGTATCTGTGTCTGAATCAACATTTGTATCTGTACATTGTATATGTATACTGTTATTTATAAATGTGCAGCTTTTGTCCCCGGGCCTCTGCTGAAAAAGGACATTTTGTCCAGTAGAACTTTCCCAGTAAACAAATGTAAAATAAAATAAATAATTAGATTTATTTCCATTGTTTACCAGGAAAGTATGGTTCTATTCTCAGCTAGAGCATCTTCTGCGTGGAGACATGTGTGAATGGGTGTACTTTCGTTGAAGGTTGTGCGTCAGGCCTGGCAAGCCAGTATGTAAAAATCAACTGCCAATCATTAGTGAACCGGAGTTCCGCTGTGGCGACCCCTAACTGGAAAAAGCCGAAAGACACAAACAAACAAACAAACCAGGAAAGTATAACTGGGCAAACAAGCCCCTTTTCAGCAGATGCCTGGCGATAAAAAGCTCCATGAGAAATAATAACAGTAGCTCATACACAACATAAAAAAACTCTGGTAATATTTAGCAGATTTACATACAAAGCTCCACAAGAACTATTTACAGTAGTACTTATTCACCATACAGAATGCTCAAGTAAAATGAACAGTGTTACGTACAAAATGAAGCTGAATAAAGCAGATAATTATGTTGTAAGTATATTTTACAGCAGTGTAATCAACATTGGGTGCAGTTAAGTAATAGTTTTATTTTATTCATTTTTATTTTTATTAGACATTTGGTTACTGGGAAAGTCTGACTGGGTGGTTAACTCATTTTCAGTGGAGGCCCAGGGAAAAAAGCTCCATGTACTAGTATACAAAACAGTACTAAAATACAATACAGTAGTAGCACAGGTAATAGTATGCAATAAACAGTGTTGAGATGGTACCTAGGAAAAACATTTACGAGAGAAACAGAACTTAGCATGAATGAACATCCAGTGGTACATAAACATTTATATGTAATAATGTTACATTTCATCATTAATTATGTTTGTTAGGACTATTTGTTATAGGTTCATAGGTAGGTACTAGGCTATTGGCCCTAGGTCCTATATAAGCCTAGCCAAAAGGTACCCTGGGTTTTGCCACCCAAGAAAATTATTTTCCTGTGCCACTGTCGAGCAGAGCCACAGAAGTGATCCTCAGGGTGAATTTCCTATCTCCCATCCAATAATCAAGATTTTTCTTGAAGAGTGCTAATGAGGAGCTTTGTTTGATATAGATATGTAGTTTGTTCCAGAGTATGGGAAGTCTCTGGGACAGGAATCTATCCCTTCAGCATGTTCTGTTTATTGTGGTGACAAGATTTAGGTCCCTAGAACATGTAGCTCGGAGGGATTGGGATTTCTTTAAGTGGATCATGTTCAAAAGCTCTGGGTTTGACATAGTTTTGTATGTTAGGCAGAGATCACCTCTGAGTAGGTGATATGTTACGGAGTAAAGCTACAGTTTTTTGAGACAGTCTCCATAGGGCATCTGTTTGAGGCCGGTGTAATCCTCTCTGTGACATATTTCTGCGGCCTTTCCAGTTGTTGTAGATGTCTTGTGAGGTACATACCAAAAGGGCGTTGTACTCTATAATGGGTCTAATGAGTGACGAGTAGAGGGGAATAATGACCTCTTTTTTCCTGGATGAGAAACCTTTTGTGATGAAGTGTGCCATGTAGAAGGATTTCCTGACTACTGTGGCGATGTGATTATCAAAGGAGAGACTACTATCCACCTGTGTCCCAAGGTCTCTTATTACACTTTCGGTGTTAAGTAGACTACCGCCTATGTGGTAGTTCATGGGTACAGAGTTTTTACCAAAAGGGATGACAATGCACTTTTTGGCATTAAGCTTGAGGCCATGTCTTTGACACCAGGCATCTGTCTCAGCAAGGCCCTTTTGTAGGATGTCCACATCTTTTGGAGTTTTAATTATGGCTCCTAGTTGGCAGTCATCTGTGAACTTCATTAGCCAAAGACCTTCTGTGTTAGTCTGTACTTCAGAGAAGTAGATACCAAACAGGAGAGGACCCAAGGCTGAACCCTGTAGTACTCCACCTGTCACTGGTCTGAAGTTGGATTTGGAGTCTGCTACTTTCACAGTGTGGGTTCTGTCAGTGAGCCACTTGGCAACCCATCTTGTGACATAGGGATTTATACCTAGTTTAGTGAGTTTATCTATAATTCCAAAGTGGGGGATGATGTTGAAAGCCTTGGCGAGATCTAGATAGGCTGTGTGAACCACCTTACCCTCATCTCCAGCTTTGGTGACTGCTTCAAAGAAGTCTATCAGGTTTAGGAGACATGATCTGCCTTTTACAAACCCGAACTGGGTGGGGTCCAGAGTTTGGAGATTACTAATGTCATTGTTTATAAGTTTCATGATGATACTTTCAATAGCCTTGCAGACCAGGCTTGTCAGGCTAATGGGGCGGTAGTTTCCGGGGTCCGTGGTGGCTCCCCCTTTGTAGAGTGGGATAACCGTCACTGTGCGCCATTCAGTGGGCACATAGCCTGAGGTGAGGCTGTGATTGATCATGGTACTTAGGTGGGGTGTGAGTTCATTCTGTAGTTCATGTAGAATGCAGCCTGGGATGTTGTCAGGTTCCATGGATGCTGTGTTCTTGGATTTGGAGAGTGTGTTTTTTACTTGTGCAGCCGTGATTACAGGAACTTTGCATTCTTCCGGTATAGAGGTGGGCCCTTTAGGGGATGAGAGGGGGGGTAAAGTTAGCACTGAACCTATCTGCCAGGATGTTGGCAATATCAGTTGGTTCTGTATATTTAGTGACATTGTGCTGTAACTCAGAGCAGATCTGAGTGTTGCCATTGAGATTCTTGACATATCTATAGAATGCTTTATGGTTGTCTTTAGAGTCAGTGGTGATTTTGTTTTCGTAACTAGCTTTGGAGGATTTTATGTGGGATCTCAGCTTCTTACTGAGGCTGACCAAGGAGTTCCTCCAATCATGGGATTTTACTCTTTTTTGCAACAGTTTCTTTCTTCTGTTGTAGAGTTTGTTTATGGCAGGGGATCACCAGATTGGCTTCCTTTTTTTGGAGGATAGCATCTTGGTTCTGTTAGGGGTAGCATGATCCATGCACTCGTGTAAGTGCTTATAAAGTGCATTTGTGTAGGATTCAGCAGTCAGACCTCTATTGTCCGTCAGCATGAGTGTTGTGAAGTTTGCCACTTCTGTCTTAAGAAGCGTGAAGTTAGCTTTGGAGAAATTTCTTACGGTGGTTTCCCAAATGGAGGGTGGGGGAGGGATGTGAAAACTATGATTGTGTAGTTGATATATATATATATATATATATATATATATATATATATATATATTTACATATGGAAATATATGCATATATACACGTTTACGTATGGAAAGATGAGTTTGTCTTAGGTGTGGGTAGATTTCTGTACAGTGTATTAGATCAGACATAATCAGATGCATTTTGTCATAATAAGAGTAGAAAACAGAAAAATGAGAGAGAAGAGAAAGTCACTGATATGTATGTGTACGTAGCATAGGTACTTTATGAATAATTTAGCCTGGGGAAAACCAGGGGCATAACCAAGACTCAAGCAGGAGTAGTTTTAAGATATGTGCATTGTTGCAGAGTCTGACTGGATCATATGTAAGTACTTAGTTTGCATGTACATTATACAATTTCTTTTACCAGGCCTAGTAGTATGCACTAAGTACTTGATTTGTCTATAATTTATTGTGATTGTTATACCTGTACTGATAATGTAACAGTTTTTTTCTGACATACCAGTTGCTGCAGATTTCCTTTGTGAGTCCACACTGCCCAGCAATGCCAACTCAGTCAACAGAGAAATACATACATACATATACATAAGTCCACAAACAAATATTTGGAATGCTGTTCTGTGCTTTTGTATTTATCTTTTCTTTGGCCTTTTCCATTCTCATATCCTTCTCTTTTCACAGACCTGTTAAATGACTTTTTATTTCATCTGCCTTTCCCAAAGGTCTCATTTTACACCACCCCATGCACCCTGCAGATCAGCCTAGTCAAGGAGTGGGCAACCCCCCCCAACACATACTCACAGGAAGTTCTGTTTGTCTTTTAAAATGACAAATGGTTGTTTCCTATGGACAAGCAGGGTCACAATGTATACAAGACAGCATCAAAGGCCAGGGAGGATGAGATCAGAAGGAAGGGTGGGTAATCCCTGAGACTCCCTGTGGAGAGCCAAGAGCCATAGAATTTTATGATGTTCTCAGCCTTAGTTCAAAGCTTAGGTATGGTAGAGATGTGATACCTTTATTGTGCTAATGGTGAGTTAAGCAGAAAAGCACTGCTATCTAAAATCTTTTATCAATGTATCAGACTTTCAGCCTTAAGTGTCTGCATATTCAAATATTCTTTAGCTCAATAAAACTATCTCAGTAGTAAAGAGACTCTTAAGGGCGGAGTTGGGGGAAGTTAGCACAACAGTTTCCAAACATTCTTCAAAGCTTAACTCCCCTCCTCCCAGCAGTCTTTCTGAGATCTTGCTACACTAGAAGTGAGTGCATTTTATATGTTGTTAGCTCTTCCCAGACTTATCACTTCAGCTTAGCTATCTTTGTTATACCTTTACCAAATCTTTTAAGTTTGCCTTTGCTCTCATTGTTGTACTCCCGTTTTTATAACATATACCCACATTTTAAAAATTTTGCAAGCAGTGAATATCTCATTCAGATCACAAATGTTCAGTTAGTTATTGCCACATATTTATCAGTTTAATTTCCAATTTGTAAAGGAAACTCTGCATCACTTTGCTAAGTTTGTGCTGGCCTGAAATTGGGCTGCATGTGGCTGGCAGTGTTTCCTTCCATAGATACTTTCACTGCCCCAGTCAGCATAAGTAAACACCACGCCACCACATATCCGATAAGCCTACTAATGTTGCTTTCTCACAGCACATCTTTGTGGACATTTCTGTATTCTCAACTATCTATTTTATCTAAAATATTCATTACATTTCTTATGCTCTGTTTTTTAATGTATCCATTCATTAACTGAGTAAGGGAACTTGTCCATCTCCAACCCTTTTTATCTAAGACCTGAGCTATTTATTATTTATTACTTATTTTACATTTGGTTATTGGGAAAGTCCGACTGGACACAAGTCCTTTTTCAGTGGAAGCCAGGGGAGAAAAGCTCCAAATATAACATACATTAATAAAGTCCAAAGCTAGAAGGGTAAGAGTAAATTCAACACATATGGACAATTTTGATTCAGCTAGCTGCTAGAATATTCTGCAGAGAAACTCCATGCAGACATGGGAAGAACATACAAATTTCACTAGAAAGACAGTGAAATTCAAGGATGAACCCCAACCCTGGAGTTGCAAAGCAGACATTTTAACCGCTGAACCATCATTTACATCAATGCTGGTTGCACCTTACTGTCTATTACTCTGGGAAATAATTTTGTGAACCAAGATTAAACCTCTCCAGTTTGAAATCTTCTATAGGAAATGCTCTCCATAGTCTCCCACTGTTCACAGCTGCTCGAAGAGCTGCCATTTTGTCCTGAGGGCAGCACCACTGCTGGTCATCCTATAGTATACTATTAAACACCCTCACTTAGACGTTTAAATGACCTACCCTACACCTTCCATCAACTAAGAATCTTGTAAAATGGATAGGAGCTTCCCTGTCATCTCTGTTTCTGGCCTGGTAGATATAGGCATCCTGAGGCAGTATAGTAACTGACACCCATTTAATTTTAGAACAGACAAATACAGTGTGTGAGAGATATAGATACACATTGTCATTGGAGGCAAATCTCTCAAGATACACACAAAAAATGCAAACCAGATTGTTAACATTACACCCAAAACATTCACTACCAATACTAAGGAACAAAGACATAAACCCACATATGAAGAGGTACTCACTTGTAATGTACCCAAACTTCCAAGACCTCCTAAAAGCATCTCTCAGTGGCCCTGCACACAATAAAAAAAAAAACACCTCACACAACACATAACTCTGAACATCATACTAGCCTCACTTCCAAGTCCATAAGGCAACACACCATACAGCCAAACATTCTAGTTATTGGGGATTCCATTGGGAGACATACTGATGTCTCCCTTACCAGGCTAAACAAGGAAAAGATCACAGTGAGCTGTCTGTCTGGAGGCAGGATCCACCAGATCACTCATTTACTAAGGTCTCTAAACCACAAATCAGAGTATGGCACAGTTATAGTCCATATGGGCATGAACAACCTCAGCCATACCTCACTGGGCTACATGAAAGGAGACATGATGGAACTCCTTGAATATGTGTCTCAGGTGGGTATGAATTTGGCCTTGAGCAGCATCCTACCTTCACCAGTGATAATGTCAACAATTGCTTAGTTTCTGGTATCAGAACAAGAGGATCCAATATCTGTCAGCCTGGGGAGACATGATTGACAAACCACAATGCTTTTACCAGAAATGGTTTTCTCTTGTCACTACTTGGCTTCCAGACACTGGCAAAACTTTTATCTATCCCTATAGTGCCTTTTTTAGGCTGTGCCAAGTTGTTAAACCTTCCAACATAACAAAAATCACTCATGACTATCTAAAGGTACTGCTGCTCAGTGCTAGGAGTTTAAATAAATAACTGCACTCCCTGGTAGCACTCCTCAAGCTGGAGAATGCAGACATATGTGCAGTCATGGAAAATGGTTCAAAACCATAGAAAGCATCCCAGCTATCAATGGTTGCAATGCCTTTCATACCTTTCAATCCCCTTCAGCTCAGAATAAAACAAAGGAAGGAGGTGCCTCAGTGTTCATAAAGGACAAGTACACTGCTAGACTGGTCCAACAACATGACTCGCTTGAACACCTTCATGCCCAACTAACCATAGGTGCGACCCCCCCATCATATCTTTGCTAGCTACAGATCCCCTAACATGTGACTGGAAAACCACACCTCCATACCTCTCAACCTCTTAGAATAAGAAATCTGGACAAAGCCATAAGTAAAAGTGGGACAAAGTCACAAAAATAGGAACAATTTTTAAATATTGCTCTTACAAACTTAGAAAGTTAATAGAATAGCAGGTTATGCATTAGCATGAGTTTTCTGAGGGGAATGAAGTCTGAAACTGAAATGTCTGTCATTATATTCGAACTTCAATCTTAAAATGATTTGACACTAATTTGCAAAAAAAACCCCACCATTTTATGAAAAGTGGACCAAAAATATGAGGCACAAATCTGGGCATTCTGTGAAAATCTGTACAGATGAGAGGTATGCACACCTCCTACCTAAACCTACGGGAATCTCATAACATTCAGCTTAGCAATACTTACGGGTAACTTCAACTACCCCTCAATAAACTGGGAGACTTATATAACCCATAATTCACTTCTCAGAAGTTTTTGGACTTTGTCAACAGAAATACCCTGGAGCAACTAGTAAGCTCCCTAACTTGTTGTTGTTTGTCTTTTGGCTCTTTCCAGGTTAGGGGTTGCCACAGCGGAACTCCGGTCTGCTAATGATTGGCAGTGGATTTTCATGAGCACCGAGGTGCCAGCTCAATGTCCAACCTTCAGCGAAGGCACACCCATTTACGCATGTCTTTTGAATGCCCACCCAACCCCGGGGAGGACATGCAGACTCCGCAGAGAAGGCACTCCCCACACTCCAGCCGAGAACTGAACAGGAGAACCTCTTGCTGTGAGGCAACAATGCTACTGCTGCACTACTGTGGTTATTAGTAAGCTCCCTAACTAGAGGTACAAATATCCTAGACCTAGTACTCATGAACATGGGAGCTGCTACTCCCTCCCATGCATTAACTCCTTTCTGGTAAGATCGGACCACAAAATGATCTCCTTTACTATTAAAACTAACCTGAACCCCTATCAAACACCATACCTTTAAAGAATGTTGCTAATGCCAATTACCTCAAACTAAGTGACAGTTTATTAAACTTCCAAGCCCCTCCAAACCTAGATGACACTAAGTTCTACTCTGTGCTGTACACAAAAGTACTGTGCAACCAAATTCATAGCTGACTAGAGGAGGCAGTACCTGACTAAGTCAATCCTGTGATTACTGCCAAAAATAAACCACCCCAGTGGATCTCTAGCATAAATAGGCTATTCAACAAAAAGAAAATAAATCCTCACTAAAGCCAAGAAGGAACAGACAAAACATTGCAAAAAGACAGCCACCAGTCTAAACAAACAAATTAGAGAGCTAGCCACATCTGCCAAAGCAAACTATGAGGTAAAGATAGCCTCCCAGGTGAAAGATAACCATAAGGCTTTTTTTTAATTATTCTTGTAACCTCAGGGAAACTGCTCAGCAATGTGCCAAGTTAATCATGAATGGCAACACTTATCCCCAGTCTGAAACTATAGCAAACCTGCTGGCTGGCACAAGTTTAGTTCAAACTTCACCAGCAATCAGCTCCTACCACACCCAAAGAACCATCCCCCTATTAGTCATTCAGAGGGAACATGTCCTTACTGTGCTCATTAGAGCCAAAAACACAGCCTCCATAAGTCCCAACAGCATTCCAGTATGCTTCTTAAATAGCTTAAAACAGAATCTATCAGTGTCACTGTACTAGAAACCCTCTTTAAACACAGCCACCACAGGCTTTGTCCCAGAGGAATGGAGGACTACAACAGTTGTACCTCAAGTTGTTGCACAAGGGGGGGGCATCAACTGACCCAGGGAACTACAGACCCCTAAGCTTGACCAGTCTTATCTGCAAGGCCATGGAGAGAATTATCATGGACCTGATCAGTAACAACATAGAAACTATTCATAAACTGGACCAGACCCAATGTAGCTTTGTCAAAGGGAGATCTTGCCTGCTCAATATGGTGGACTTCTTTGAGAAACTCACCAGGGCCATGGATGAGGGTAAATAGACCTGGCCAAAGCTTTGCACACAATCCCCCACCACAATCTCCTCAGGCAACGTAACTTACTGAGGTAGGCATAACCCCCTACATTATCAGATGGATAGCCAACTGCCTCACTGACAGGACATATGTTGTCCAGATAGGTGAATCCATTTCTGATAAGAAACTTTTATTAGTGGTGTCCCAAGGGCTCAGTGTTGGGACCCCTCATGTTTGGTATATACTTGAAGGCCAATGTTGGGGATCTCTGTCTCACCAAGTTTGCTGCCAACTATAAGATGGAGAATCACTGCATCGCCAAATGATGTTGATGTCCTACAAACTGGCCTAAAAATAAAAAAAAATGGCAGGTGCCAAAAGCATGTGGTCTGACACATAATGCTAAAAAATGCTAATCATAGCCTTCAGTAAATCAGATATTTCTGCAAATTATAATATTGCTAGCAAACCGCTAAACATAGAACCAGTGTTGAGGGACCTAGGAACACAGATAGTAACCTAAACTTTGACCACCAGGTAACTACAGTACTGAGGAAATCCTTCTGTGTGGCTCAACTTATAAGTAAAAGCATGGCATCAAGATCAAAGGAAGTCACAGTGCGATTGTACTTAGCCCTCATCAGCCCATAATCAAGTATATTGCTCCCTTCTGCATGTATCTAACCAGGCACTTACACTGACTGAAGTGGCCTCAGAGGTTTCTCACTAAAAAAACTACAAAGCATAAGACACATAGTGTTATGCAGACCGACTAAAGGTGGCCCTATCCCTTTACTCCATCTCACACTGTTTATTGACAGGGGACTTATGCCTGACCTATAAGGCATTCTCTGATCAAGCCCTGATGAAAATGTTACATATTCACAAGAAAAATTATACAATGGACCTTAACCTTATTTTTGACTCTAACAGAACTTGCTAGAGAGACAGATTCATATGCCAAAGGCTACCTTGTCTATGGAATAAACTTCCCATCTTCGTAAAACAAAGCCCATCCCTCACTCTCTTCAAAAAGAATTTGGATAAATGGATGGGGAACCATAAACTTATTCCTATGGTACTGCCCATGTCTCTTATGGACAGAAGCAGTATGTAAAATGACTCAGGGCTCCAACACCACTACCCTGATAATACGCCATCCCATATCTGGGGACTTAAGATATAATATTGCCATGTCCTGTGTATTACTGGCTAGGGTTGTAAAGACTCTTGTGCCATTATCCTAGTAATCACCTATAAGACTATGAAACCCGTGAAGCTGGAAAGGAATGGTCATTGCAATAGCTGGGATTGTAGCTCAGTGGTTAAGATCCCTAGTTTATCACTCTTGTCATTGCGAAGAGTTTTGCTGGGTACATTAATTTTTCCCCAAAACATGGTTGATCCAATAGGCTAAATGGTCCATGTACATTTCCCTTGTACATGGGTGTTGGGTCATGACTGAAAAAGGTCTGAGACAAATCAGTACACTTATATGGTTAACAAATAAACAGATTAAAATGCAAATTGAACTAAGCAGCCCAATGGCACAGAGGAGTACCTATGTAAGGGCATCCTGAAAGCCAAGTTTGGTAATCAACTCAGGCTGCATGTAAGGTTAGCTGCGAGGGGAATAGGATGAAATGACCAATGCTCAGCTCACCTATTCCATGGTGTAGGTTAGAGAGGGATCATCATCTGTGGTGATTTGGTGGAGATCAAGAGTCACACAGCCATTCATCCAATTGGGTAGCAAGGGCAACTATCATTGATGGGTGAATGTGCACATCAAGCCTACTGACATCATAGCACACATGGTTTCCTCTCTTAGTGATGTGAATAGCTACTGTAGGACACATTGTTTTCTCTCTCAGGGAATGTAACTAACTGCTGCAGAACACATTATTTCCTCTCTCAGGGAATGTAACAAGCTGCTGCAACACACATTGTTTCCTATCTCAAGGAATGTAACTAGTTGCTGTAGCACACAATGTTCCCCCTCCTTGGGAACATGACTAGCTGCTGTAGCACACACTGTTTCTTCTCCCAGGGAATGTGACTAGCTGCTGTAGCAGACATTGTTTCCTCTCTGAGGGAGCATTAGTTACTATAGCACACATTGTTTCCTCCCTCAGACAATGTAACTAGCTGCTGTAGCACACATTGTTTCCTCTCTCAGTGAACATAAATAGCTGCTGTAGCACACATTGTTTCTCTCTCAGGGAATGTAACTGGCTGCTGTAGCAGACATTGTTTCCTCTCTGAGGGAACATTAGTTACTATAGCACACATTGTTTCCTCCCTCAGGAAATGTAACTAGCTGCTGAAGCACACATTGTTTCTCTCTCAGGGAATGTAACTGGCTGCTGTAGCAGACGTTGTTTCTCTCTCAGGGAATGTAACTGGCTGCTGTAGCAGACGTTGTTTCCCCTCTCAGGGAATGTAACTAGCTGCTGTAGCACATATTGTTTCCCCTCTCAGAGACTGTAACTAGCTGCTGTAGCACACATTGTTTCTGTCTCAGACAATGTAACTAGCTGCTGTAGCACACATTGTTTCTGTCTCAGACAATGTAACTAGCTGCTGTAGCACACATTGTTTCCTCTCTCAGGGAATGTAACTAGCTGCTGTAGCAAACATTGTTTCCTCTCTCAGGGGATGTAACTAGCTGCTGTAGCAGACGTTTCCTCTCTCAGTGAATGTAACCAGCTGCTATAGCACACATTATTTCCTCTCACAGTGAACATAAATAGCTGCTATAGCACACATTGTTTCTCTCTCAGACAATGTAACTAGCTGCAGTAGCAGACATTGTTTCCTCTCTGAGGGAGCATTAGTTACTATAGCACACATTATTTCCTCTCACAGTGAACATAAATAGCTGCTGTAGCACACATTGTTTCTCTCTCAAACAATGTAACTAGCTGCTGTAGCAGACATTGTTTCCTCCCTCAGGGAATGTAACTAGCTGCTGTAGCAGACATTGTTTCCTCCCTCAGTGAATGTAAATAGCTGCTGTAGCACACATTGTTTCTCTCTCAGGGAATGTAACTGGCTGCTGTAGCAGACATTGTTTCCCCTCTCAGGGAATGTAACTAGCTGCTATAGCACACATTGTTTCCTCTCTCAGGGAATGTAACTAGCTGCTGTAGCAGACGTTGTTTCCCCTCTCAGTGAATGTAACTAGCTGCTGTAGCACACATTGTTTCCTCCCTCAGGGAATGTAACTAGCTACTGTAGCAGACATTGTTTCCCCTCTCAGGGAATGTAACTAGCTGCTGTAGCAGACATTGTTTCCCCTCTCAGGGAATGTAACTAGCTGCTGTAGCACACATTGTTTCCTCTCTCAGGGAATGTAACTAGCTACTGTAGCAGATGTTGTTTCCCCTCTCAGGGAATGTAACTAGCTGCTGTAGCACACATTGTTTCCTCTCTCAGGGAATGTAACTAGCTACTGTAGCAGACATTGTTTCTCTCTCAGGGAATGTAACTAGCTGCTGTAGCAGATATTGTTTCATAGGTTCATAGGTAGGTACTAGGCTATCGGCTCTAGGGCCCATACAAGCCTAGCCAAAAAATGTACCCTGGCTTTCGCCACCCAAGAAATTTATTTTCCTGTGCCCCTGTCGAGCAGAGCCACAGAAGTGATCCCCAGGGTGAATTTCCCACTTCCCATCCCAATCATCAAGATTTTTCTTGAAGAGTGCTAATGAGGAGCTCTGTTTGACATAGACAGGTAGTCTGTTCCAGAGTATGGGAAGTCTCTGGGACAGGAATCTATCCCTCCAGCATGTTCTGTTTATTGTGGTGACAAGGTTTAGGTCCCTAGAGCGTGTAGCTCGGAGGGATTGGGATTTCTTTAAGTGGAGCATGTCCAACAGCTCTGGGTTTGACATAGCTTTGTATGTTAGGCAGAGATTGCCCCTGAGTAGGTGATATGTGATGGAGTAAAGCTGTAGTTTTTTGAGACGGTTTGCATAGGGCATCTGTTTGAGGCCAGTAATCCTCTTTGTGAGGTATTTCTGTGGTCTTTCCAGTTGTTGTAGATGTCTTGTGAGGTACATACCAAAAGGGGCATTGTACTCTATAATGGGTCTAATGAGTGATGAGTAGAGGGGAACAATGACCTCTTTTTTTCTGGATGAGAATCCTCTTGTGATGAGATGAGCCACGTAGAAGGATTTCCTGACCACTTTGGCGATGTAATTATCAAAGGAGAGACTACTGTCCACCTGTGTCCCAAGGTCTCTTATCACATTTTTGGCATTAAGTAGACTACCAGCTATGTGGTAGTTCATGGGTACAGAGTTTTTACCAAAGGGGATGACGATACACTTTTTGGCATTGAGCTTCAGGCCATGGCTTTGACACCAGGTATCTGTCTCAGTGAGGCCCTTTTGTAGTTTGTCCACATCGTTAGGAGTTTCGATTATGGCTCCTAGTTTGCAGTCATCTGCAAACTTTGTTAGCCAAAGACCTTCTGTGTTGGCCTGCACTTCAGAGAAGTATATACCAAACAGGAGAGGACCCAGGACTGAACCCTGTGGTACTCCACTTCTCACTGGTCTGATGTCGGATTTGGAATCCGCTACTTTCACAGTGTGGGTTCTGTCTGTGAGCCAGTTGGCAACCCATCTTGTGACATAGGGATTTATACCTAGTTTAGTGAGCTTATCTATAATTCCAGAGTTGGGAATGGTGTTGAAAGCCTTGGCGAGATCTAGATAAGCTGTGTGAACCATTTTACCCTCATTTATGGCTTTGGCGACTGCTTCAAAGAAGTCAATCAGGTTTAGGAGACATGATCTGCCTTTTACAAATCCAAACTGGGTAGGGTCCAGAGTTTGGAGATTACCAATGTCTTTGTTTATGAGTTCCACAATGATACATTCCATGGCCTTGCAGACCAGGCTCGTCAGGCTAATGGGGCGGTAGTTCCCGGGGTCCGTTGTGGCTCCTCCTTTGTGGAGTGGGATAACCGTTGCGGTGCGCCATTCAGTGGGTAAAAGCCTGAGGTGAGGCTATGATTGAACATGGTACTTAGGTAGGGTGCCAGTTCATTCTGTAGTTCATGTAGAACGCAGCCTGGGATATTGTCAGGTCCCATGGGTGCTGTGTTCTTGGCTTTGGAGAGTGTGTTTTTTACCTGTGCAGCCGTGATTATAGGAACTTTGCATTCTTCTGATATAGAGATGGGCCCTCTAGGGGGTGAGAGAGGGGTAAAGTTAGCACTGAACCTATCTGCTAGGATGTTGGCAATATCAGTTGGTTCTGTATATTTATTGCCATTGTGCTGTATCTCAGAGCAGATCTGAGTGTTCCCATTTAGATTCTTGACATAGCTTTAGAATGCTTTGTGGTTGTCTTTAGAGTCAGTGGCAATTTTGTTTTCGTAACTAGCTTTGGGGGATTTTATGAGGGATCTCAGCTTCTTACTGAGGTTGACCAGGGAGTTCCTCCAGTCATGGGATTTTACTCTTTTTTGCAACAGTTTCTTTCTTCTGTTGTAGAGTTTGTTTATGGCAGAGGACCACCAGATTGGCTTCCTTTTTTGGAGGATAACATCTTGGTTCTATTAGGGATAGCATGATCCATGCACTCGTGTAAGTGCTTATAAAGTGCATTTGTGTAGGATTCGGCAGTCATACCTCTATTGTCCGTCTGCATGGGTGTCGTGAAGTTTGCCACTTCTGTCTTAAGAAGTGTGAAGTTGGCTTTGGAGAAGTTTTTTACGATGGTTTCCCTAATTGAGGCTGGGGGTGGGATGTGGATGTCTAGGCTGATTAGCTTGTGTTCGGATCTGACCAGTAAGGAATTGACCTCTGGTGTGGGACACTGGTTTCCCATGTTGGTAATGACCAGGTCTAGGATATTGCTGCCCCTGGTGGGGGTGTGAATAAGTTGATCCAAGGTGTTGGAATTTATGAATTCTAGAAAACGTTGAGCAAAAGAGTTGGTACATGAGTAGTTTTCCCAGTTAATGGTGGGGTAGTTGAAATCACCCATTATTAGGGTGTTGGGTTGTACCCTAATACTTTCCAGTGTATCAAGAAATGAGGAGTGTGAATCCTGGGGCATGGTGGGAGGTCTGTGGCAAGCTACAATTTGGATTGCGGTCTTGCCCAGAGTTAGTTGCACTTGGATAATCTCGGATGCATTATGCTGTGCAACTAGCCTGGAGATGTGGATATCCTTAATGAATATGGCCACGCCTCCGCCTTTAGTGCTTCTTTCTGGGTTTGGTGGCCGAAAGGTGTGGTATGAATTGAAGCCTGGTAATGCAGGGGTGCTGGGGTGCAGGGGTCCCCTCTCAGGGAATGTAACTAGCTGCTGTAGCACACATTGTTTCCCCTCTCAGGGAATGTAACTAGCTGCTGTAGCACACATTGTTGCTCTCTCATGGAATGTAACTACCTACTGCAGGCATGAGGGCTCACATTGTTAAGTCCACCATACCTTCCCATATGTTTCCTAAGTCCCTGGGTTCCAGACAGTTACACCAAAGGATAGATTCTGTGAGATGTGGGGGTGCCCAGCCAGCAAAGGGTCATGTCTGGCATTGTCCAGAAAGGAGAAAATAGGACTCCAAAGCCGGGTACATAATTGAAATCAAAACAAAGGTTAATTGTGGCTTTAATTATGAAAAGGGGTATAAAAAGGCAATTAAAATTTTTAGCTTGTTGTTATTAAAAAAAATGGTCTTGGGTGGATACCTGGGTCAGTATTCTACCCCCAATCAACAAATAAAATAAAATTAAATAAAATGGATACCAGCTATCTTCCCTACTGTGCCAGACCTGCATAGCCTTTTGAGGGATCCTGTCACAATATGAGAATGAAATATTTATAAATCTTCTAAATGTTAATGCTGCCTAACAACTTTAGGTTCTCCCATTCAGTTCTCTACTGGAATGCCTTCTGTGTATAGTCTGCACATCTTCCCTGTTTTAGCTATGGTCTACAGTTTATTTTCACAAAGACATAGGTTCATAGGTTCATAGGATGATACTAGGTTATTGGCCCAGAGGCCCTTATAAGTGTAGCCAAGAATTTTGCCCATGTTCCCACATTGTCAGCACCTGTTTTCCTGTCCAGCAGGGACACAGGTGGGATCCCAGGGATGTATTTTCTGTTTCCAGTCCAGTCATCCAGGTTCCTCTTAAAGAGGGCTAGAGAGGTACTATGCTTGACATAGAGAGGGAGTCTATTCCATAGATGGGGGAATCTTTGGGACAGAAGTCTATCCTGCCATCAAGTTCTATTAATGTCACAGACCAGGTTGAAGCCTTGTGTGTGGTTTGTGTGAGTGGAGTTTGACTTACGGATATGTAGTAATGCCATAAAGGCTGGGTCTGAGATGGCCTTGTATGCCAGACACAGATCACCACTGAGCAGTCTGTACGAGACTGAACAGAAGGACAGGTCTTTTAGCCTATCAGTATAGGACAGGTGTTTGAGACCCTGGATTTTCCTGGTTAGGAACCTCTGTGGTCTCTCCAGCTGCTGCATGTGCTTGGCAAGGCATATGCCAAAGGGGGGATTGTACTCAATAATGAGTCTGATAAGGGATGAGTACAGAGATGTTACGACCTCCTTGTTCCTGGATGAAATACCCTTACTTATGAAGTGGACCATGTAGAAAGCCTTCCATACAACAGAGGCAACATGATGGTAAATAGGATATTCTCTAAATTTCTCAAAGGTGTGTGTGTGTGTGTGTGTGTGTGTGTGTGTGTGTGTGTGTGTGTGTGTGTGTGTGTGTGTGTGTGCTTAATGAGAGCCTATCCAGGACTGCTGATCTATTTATGCCCATTGCCTACTGAAACTGACTGACGCTCCCCCACAACCTCAAACAGGGAAAAATAAATGAACGGATACAGCTAAAACCACCATCATTCAGTAACCAGAGGCCTCAGCTGTAGCTCTTAAACAACAAGCATACCTCTCAACTGTACAGATATTCATGGAATGTCCATATTGTTGCTTCATATTTTTGATCTCTTTCTCATAAAATTGTGGTTTTCTAGCAAATAATTGAGGACTGAATTCAGAAAATAATGACATACATTTGAGATTCAGACTTCATATCCTTCAGAAAATTCTTGTTAATGCAAAACCTGTTATCCTATCAACTTTCTAAGTTCGTAAGATCAATAGGTAAGAATTGTCCCTATTTTGGGGCCTTTGTCCCCCAATTATTTCTGGCTTTCTCCAGATTTCTTGCTCTAAGAGGTTGAGATTTTGGATGACAAGCCTTTAGCCTTACATGTCTCAATTGCTGTACAGCCTCACAATTACAAGCTAGGTTTCCAAAAATTTCCTCCTTTATATTGGGAATCAATTTTGTTAATATCTGGCATTGAGCACACAAATACTAAGGCATGTAATATTTTATTATTTAAGCCAGTATTATGATTTGGACCACTTTTGCTAATTCTTCCCTTGATAAATGCCAAATGTACTTGCTTATAATCAACTCACTTTTACCCATTAAATACTAAATCAGCCAGAAAAAAATACCAGTATTTTCAAAATCTACTAACACACTACTCCAATAACAGGGTATTGTGTTCCAGTAACAAATCCTTCCTAAATATATCCAAACCTAACAATGAGCTGGAGTTTCCTTTTACTCCAACTGCATAGCCAAAACTTGGAATTCCCTGCCATTACATATTAGAGCAACTACTAACACTTCCAAATTTAAAAAGACTTCTCAAATCACACCTATCAGAATCATGGACCTCCTCTTGCACAAACCCTGTTAGGAAATAGATGTCTTAAAACAGCTGAAGGAACACAAGCTCTTGTTTTTGCATTTTAATAGTATACCCCTACTAAGTATATGTATACTTAGTTTGCTTGTTTTCTTCCTGCAATCACAGTACTTCTGTTCTTTATATACTAACTAGACTATATGATTGTATCAGTGAAATGTATAACATGTATTTTCATGTTGTACTTGTATCTGAGATTGAATCAATATTTGTATATGTACGTTGTATATATATATATATATATATATATATATATATATATATATATATATATATATATATATATATATCTTACCGTTATTTATAAATGTGGAGCTTTTTTCCCTGGGTCTCGCTGGAAAAGGACATTTTGTCTAGTCGGACTTTCCCGGTAAACAAATGTAGCATAAATAAATAATAAATAAATAAATGCATTCTTTCCCTCACCCAGTAAGTTGAAAATACTTCAAATAAAGCTATGAAGAAGGCATTGACCCCTGTCTATTGTTAACGAATGAATGAATAACGAATGACAGAAGGAATAAGTAAATGTAGCACTTTGTAACCACAAAATGGTAGGCATAATTGAACACTGAGATGTAAATTTAAAGTATTAAAAAAGAGAGAAAAAAAAGAAAAAAAATGTATTATAGTGTTGTAGCTATTATTATATCCTAAAAGCTTTCATTTTATTATTTACAAATATCTACTACTGTATTATAATGCAGCTTGTTTACTGATTGTAGCAGGTTCATCAGATCATTGTAGGATTCAAATTATGTTCATGTACTTAATTGCACATTTTTTGTTTGTTTAATCCTATGTCCCTGTACTACAGTTGTCCTATGTGCCTGTTATTCTTTGTATTAATTTAAGACATCTGTATAATTTTTGTGTGGAGCTTTTCACCATGGCCTCTGCTGAAAAGAGGTTTTTGCCCAGTCAGACTTTCCCAGTCATTGCATAGAAATAAATAAATACAATACTTTTCAAGTAATGTCTCTCCCTCTTTCTCATTTACAAAAGTTTCAAGTACCGAGTGAATCACTTTGTGATTAAAAAATGCCAACATCACCTTCAGTAGAGAGCCTGAGTCTCCACCAGGGCTGCACACAGAAAACACCAGTGGGATAGACAAATGGATAGATAGGCAGACAGACAAAGATAGCTAGATAGGTAGATAGATAGATAGATAGATAGATAGATAGATAGATAGATAGATAGACAGATTGATAGAGAGAGAGATAGTCAGATCGATAGCTAGCTAGCTAGGCAGATCAATAGCTAGCTAAACAGATAGACTGATAGATTGTTAGATAGATATATAGATAGATAAACAGATCAATAGATAGACAGATAGATATAGAGAGACAGATCTTTAGACAGATAGATAGATAGATAGATAGATAGATAGATAGATAGATAGACAGACAGATAGATCAATAGACAAACAGATCTTCAGATAGATAGATAGATACATATATAGAGAGAGAGATAGATAGTGAACTAGATAGATGGATAGACAGGTATATATAGAGATAGATCAATAGATAGATAAACAGAACATTAGATAGATAGATAGATAGATAGATAGATAGATAGATAGATAGATAGACAGAGAGACAGACAGACAGACAAATATTTATTTCTTTGCATTTCTATTTGCATTTTATTCCATTAAGTCCCACTGTAACTCTTCTTCCCATTATGACTGTGAGTATAAACACTCCTGAATCCCAGACAGATTCCTGGCAGTGACTAGAGCTTCAAGCCTACCGTCGCACAACCTTCTAGTGACTGGAATTCCCTCCTGACTACCACGCCAAGCTTGCTTGTGATTAGAGTGCCCATACTGCCCAACACACACACACACACACACACACACACACACACACACACACACACACACACACACACACACACACACACACACACACACACACACAGAGACACAATGAACCACACACCAGGAGAAATGCCTTCTATTCCAGCTTGTTTTACTGCAGTTCACTTGTTCACTGCACCTTTTGATAGAGCATGTATCTGAACGACCTTTCTAGTTTCACACTTCGACGCATCAGTATGGGCTGCTGGTTGTAACTGGATTTATCCTTCACCATCTGAATTTTTCTCAAAGAAAAACACAGTCACTAGGGACAGTAGTGGCTTTGTCCTAAACTGACATACGTTTTGTAAAACTGTCAGAAACCTTACATATTTTAGTTATTATTATTATTATTATTATTCATAAAATGCACAAAAATGATGAAAAGCAAGCAATATCTCCCTTGCTTATCCTATCCTATACGTTCCACCAACAAATGAACTGGGCATCATTTCTTTCAACCATGTTTGTCATTCATCAATTTTAGGTAAATAACACCTAGAATCCTAGGATAAATATTAGAGAAGAATTCTAATGGGAAAAAAAGTTCATTATGAAAGGTAGCTGAAATGCATGAGTCATGTGGTGAAACTTATTATAGCACCAGGCTTCACCCAACATCACTTATGTAGTGCATGCATGAATGAGAAGGTATCTGTATGTCTTCCTACTTACCTATGTGTATGCAATCTTCTTCTCGTTGCTTACTTTACTATACTCATGTTTTTTTTTTCCTTGATGAAGATGTTTTCTTTTCCATATTAACATTACCAAATATCATCAAAAAAGTGACTTTAGTAACTGGTTCTGCTTCATCATTAGTTAAAGTGACCTCCATTGGTGAGGAAATGTTCCTGTCATTGTGAAATGCTAAGCAGAATGCTGTCCCACAATAGTGACTAGAGTGCCTCCTTCTGGGACAGGCTGCAACTACTGTTATTGTGACTTGCTCTTCTGAGTGACTACAGTGCCTCCTACTGGGGCAGGCTGCAACTACTGTTATTTTTTCAGGCTCTACAAAATGCTGTCCCACAGCAGTGCCTGCAGCGCCCCCTTCTAGACAGAGTGCAGCTTCTGCAGCTGTTGCTAACTACATTACTTAGGTTCATAGGTTCATAGATTAGTACTAAGCTAACTGCCCTTGTGAGCCATTTTAAGCCTAGCCAGTTGTCCCTTGTGAGACTCAAACCCTACACCTTGTGTTTGCAAGGCAAACACCTTAACCATTAGGCCACCCTCCCAACAATAAGTTCCCACTGCCAGTCTCGAACCCAGGACCTTGGTAACATTAGTCTGTATGACCTACCACTAAGCCATGACTGCTGATATTACTCAATTTGAACTGTATTTTCTGCCAGTCATTAAGTACTTTTTATTCAGAATTGTATTTACACACAGTTATATGTGTGTAATTATATGTGTACTGTAGACTGACTGTCATCTAGTGATCTTTTGTCTCTAACCAAAAGAGTTATCACTCCTGTTCACCTTACACAGTTGATCCAAAAAAAAAAAAAATATATATATATATATATATATATATATATATATATATATATATATATATATATAAATAAAATATTCACCTACAGGTGCCTCGGAACTGCAGCAGGATTTAGCTACATCTTAGACAGCAGTCACAATCACAGTGCTCTGACGGCTCTGGATAGGAATTCAAAAGGCCATTTGTTTTCCTCATTGATTTTTTGACTGGCATGTGTCAAAAGGAATATGAGGACTGAAATTAGTATGACATCACCAAGTCAAAATTTCCAGGTGCTTCTTATTTAATACATGTGTATAACTAGCCTCAGGGGTAGACAGAGCTTTACAGTGAACTGCCTTGAACTCTGGGACTGCAGCAAGCAGTAGGAGAGGGCATATCATTCATGTAATTTATGTATTTATTGTTTTGTTACTTAACTGATACAGTAAATCGGTACAATAACCATTTGGTTTGAAGACAAAAGATGCCTAGGTAAGAATCAATTTACAGTGTTGTGTACAAATTTGTACACAACACTGTAAATTACATGAATGATATGCCCTCTCCTACTGCTTGCTGCAGTCCCAGAGTTCAAGGCAGTTAACAATTAACAAACAACCATCAGCAGAGAATACAGTTCAGTCTGAGCAGCATTAGAATAATGAAGCTACTCTGAAGAGAAAATGGGTTTGCTTACACAAATTGCAATATTTTAAGTTTTTAACATATTAAACAGACTACACATTTGTTCTCTACTGTTGCTGTTATTTCAAGGCGGATAAACATTTATCATTCAGACTTTTAAGTATTTTCAGTAAATAGATTTTTATTCTATTTCAAAGCAATGTCATTTAGACAGGTTCAACAGTACCATAAAATATAATCTTTGGCTGAAATAGGAATGCAAAATCAATATACAAATGAAGGAGTAAATATGAAACATATAATGAAGCAAATGTATAAGTGAGGAGATGTCAGTCAAGTTTAATATACCAATATAAGCTTTGTGTTTCTAACAGAATCTTGCACTCATGTAACAGTAGGTCATACACAATGAAAAACCGATAAAAAAATATTGTGCTAGATATGGACCCTAATGAAAAAGTTGAAGACATTTTAAATTTTCAGTAAAAAATATGCACCATATCTTATATCTTCTAAAATTTGTATGGTACTTAGAAGATACAATAGGAGATATTATGTTATCCTATTAATTATTTGTATCATAGGACATAATATAAAATCCTAGGTAATAATTGCTTTCAGAACATTGTAGCACCATGGAAATGTTAGACAAAACTGTTTTCCGAAGTAGAGAGTACAGTGTATAAGTACAAATGATCTAACCCTATGAAAAATCCCCACCCAAAAAAAAGCAAGGATGGGCATGCAGTTGTGAATCACATTACAGTAATAAAAGAATGACAAAGGCATGCTCCACATGCAAACATGGCAGTACACTAACTCAGAAAGATTTCCCGACCTTCACTCACTGACTTTTATGTTTTCCAAAACAGTAAGCTTGTTGTCTGAAGCAAAGTAATTTGTTTGTCTCAAGGCAGCACAGCTTTATGAATAGGTGTTTCTGCATAAGAGCTGATGTTCGAACAGTGTGTACGGAACCCATTCAAAGTGCATTTGTGCAGGATCTTAGAAGTTCCTGACAAAAAGCAACTGACAGAGTAGGGTAAAGAGGATGCACAGTGGTAAAACATTCATGAGGTGGGCTGAAAATTAAGTGAAGAGAAGAGATTCTATTTATTTATTTATTTGCTTTTGTTTATCAGGATAGTCCGTATGGGAACTGAAATGCGCATTTTCAGTGGAGGCCCGAGGAGATAAACTCCAAAACAAGGACAGAAATACATTTTTGTAATTCAAAAGAAAAACAGTCAACAAACATTATTTGCAAAGTATTTCAAAGCAAACAGTCAGCAAACATTATCGACAAAGCATATCAAATTAAGGAAGATTTTGTGAGTAAACTCAACAATACTATATTAATACACTTGTTTAGTATCCATAGTGGAGAGAGTTAGGATTGCATACTTCAAATTGTAGGCGTGGTACAGTTGCAAGGTGATATTTTAGGGCAGATTTGAATTGTGTTATTTAAAAGTCTGATTTGATTTGGAAGTTTGCTCTATGTCTTGGAGATGGTGACAGAGAATAGGGAGTCACCGTAATAATTAGATTTATTAGCAACAGTTAGTTTAAGCTCTAAGGATCTTAGGGTTCTATTTGGTACATGCCATTAGATGAGATTTGACAGCTAGGGGTTTTAAGTGAATGATAAAATATTTTGTGCACTGTGAGTATTTGGGAGAGCAAATGCAAGTTGAACATACTCCTAAGCCAGGAACAAAAACCCAAAACACCACAAAAAGTCTACCTAATCAAAATATTTAATAGCCAATAGAACTAGTTAAGCATTTTCATCTGCTCCACATCGGTCTTCATTAGAACTAGTAAGAAAACATTAAATCTGCAAAAGCTCTATTAATAAAAAAAAAACAGTCAGTAAAACTATTTATCAATTCAGTAAACAGCTGGCTAACAAGTATGATAGGAAAGAATGAACTGATATATCTTAAACAAAGAGTTAAGTACAATAACAGCTCATTAGTCATGATAAGTGTACACCTAGCAGCAATGATACATTTATCTAAGAGCATGTGAAATGTTAGCATTTTCAAAATATTAACATTAACTAGATGCCTGTAATATCTATTGCAGTACTAAACTTTAGGGCATACTTAAGAGAGTTAGGGGGAATACAGTACAGTGACAAATGGCTAATTATAAAAAATACAAGAGGCTAGGCCATAACCTTGCAATGCGTACCATTCCTTGTAGTTGCTGTGCAAAGACTGAACAACTGGACCCATCATGGAGCAGGGTGAAGACAGCTTACTAGTTATTGACCCATGGGCTATAAGTGAGCTATCAATTTGTGTTTCAGTATGCCAGTAGTACTCTGGCATGAGTGAAGGTAATGCATATATCAGGAGAAGGAAGGAAGTCTGTCTTAACCACATATTGAGGTAAGGTTAGTGAGGTGAGTCCATTGTAAATGAGCCAGTGCAACAGTCACAAGGCATACTGTTGCCAAAACCTGCAGATTTGAACATCCTTCACAGAGTGCAGTGAAGTGATAGCCTAGAGTGAGGGTCTGCGGGGTTATTCAGAAGTTATTAAAAATAAATAACCAGTGATGCTTTTGTGGGTTTAAGTGCTTCAGTTACTCCCTTACTATATTGATCTGGTTATAGGTGATATGTGAATGCTTAGGGGCCCCATCTGAGTCCAGGTGCTTCTCATTTAATGCATGTGTATAACTAGCCTGAGGGGTAGACAAAGCTTTACAGTGAACTGTCTTGAACTCTGGGACTGCAGCAAGCAGTAGGAGAGGGCATATTACACAGGAAGACTGCAGCTGTTGGCTGAACATTTTTTATTAAATAGTTAAGAAAAGAGTACAGGATGACATTCCAGATTTGAAAATATTTCCAAAGATCTTACTGAGATGGTTTTACTGAGGTAGATTAAAACTCATCATATGATAAGCTTATGTAGACAGCAACAATTTACCATCTGCTTTTCAGAGTAAGTCTGACAGGGAAAAGATGCCCCTTTCTTTCCATCTTTTTTGTTTCCAGTGACTTCTCTATTTTAAGATCAGAGTGATTCCATAAAGAGATGTCTAGCCCATTTAAAAGTTAGTGTTTGCTCCCTGTTTTGATGTGGTTTGAACTCTGTGTACTGAATCCAGAATAAGCCAATATTTTATAACAACAAGGAGCCAAAATGCATATTAAAGAACAATCAGATGTGATGTTGCACATGATCTGTGCCTCTAGGTTAGGTCATAAAGGAGGAGAGTTAACTGAGAATTGGAAGCACTGATACTGGGTAAAAGTTTGTATGTAACTCAAAGTCAAATTATATTAGAATACATAATTAAAATTCAGTAGCATAAATGCTGATTGGAGACTGCAGTTATCATAATTAAGGTAATCCTGTTGTCAATCACATCAGAAATGGTGCTGATAATTTTACTGATACAGTCTCCATGCTGAAATGCAAGGCAGTGCGACTACTGAAGCAGCAAAATTAACACCACCATTTTTTCTCCTTGAAGTGAAGAAGCACATGCACCGATTTATTTACAAACTTTAACTCCTTACTTTGAAGTAAAAGAAAATTAACTTAAAATCACCTTTTAAAATCCACATAGCAAAATGTTTTCCTTCAGAATGCAATGTAACATTCGCCAAGTAAAATTCAACTGACAAGCACACAGGGGCCAATTCAGAAAGGTTACTGTAAGGTATACATGAGATGTACACCTCACAGTAACCATTTCTGATTCAGAGACAGCCCTACCATGGTGCTTTAGCACAAGGACATGCAGCAACATGGTGTACTACCTGCACAGCCATGGTAATTGCTAATGAGGCATTTGAGGTGGCGGCATAAGCTAATTAGTCATGTGCTTTCCTCTAGAAATGCCTGTGGCAAGGCATTCAGACAGTTGAGTGTTTCAAAGAATTGATCTGCTGTATAAAGTAACATGGTTGTTCCTGGTCACTCATGTTAATGAACATAGCTAAAAGCTCATGTTCACCCATCACAATAGAGGTAAGAGCTGAAGAGTTTAGTGGACATGTAATGTTAGGGTGTGTGTACACATTTATATGCATGTGGCTGCATGTGAATATTTCTGCCTGGGAGATTACAGTATAAGGGTTAGTTAGGGGATAGGGTAGAAGTGTGTGTGTGTGTGTGTGTGTGTGTGTGTGTGTGTGTGTGTGTGTGTGTGTGTGTGTGTGTGTGTGTGTGTGTGTGTGTGTGTGTGTGTGTGTGTGTAAGGGGATTGGGGAGGATGTTATACCTATTAGACTAACAATCAAATCCTGGAACACAGGATAGGGGACACTACCACCAGGATGAACTCTTTAATATTGTGCCTTAACAACACTTATGGTCAAGAGGACCACTAATCATGAGGGAGAACTCTTTAATATCATGCCTTAAAAGCCCTTAGGGTCTGGGGAACACTAGCCACGGGGGGGGGGGGACGCTGGATACCAGTGATAAGTCTCTTCGCAGCATGCTTTAATGACACTTAATAAGGTGTGGGTCAAGGGACACTAGACACCAGGGATGCTCTATGTAACATGCCTTAAAAGAACTTGAGAAAAAAAAAATCAAGTCTTGCAGCATGAAATATGTGAAGGAAGGAAGGGCACTAGACACCAGATATACTCTTTACAGAGTGCCATAAAATGCTAAAAAGATTGAAACCCTGCACTCTCCCATCTCAGATGGAGCATATCAGTGCTCTGCACTGTGATGTCATTCCTCTAGGCCAGTGATCAAGGAGCCTGAATTCACACCACTGACTCCAGTAAGAAAAATAGACACACATAGTATTTTTAGATGAAGTTGTCTGCACCAATTACAGTTCCCCTTAAGATTACACAGAGAATGCACACTTCAGTACTGGGGCCAAACTTCCTCCCCAGGCCCCAAATAAGACTACCCACTAACCACTATAGATCTGAGTCCTTAGCCAGGTGTTCTAAGCCAAGTCCTCCACCACCCTCTATATGAAATCAGTGTTCTCAGTGTCCCTGTTCAAAGTAGCTGTCACACACAATCTCTTTGAGATTTGATTTTCACACACACACACACACACACACACACACACACACACACACACACACACACACACACACACACACACTTGGGAAAGGCTGGCCACATCCACCCAGACTATAAGGTAGATTTACTGCCACCAGAACACCTGAAGCCAGCTATTTTAAGGCTCTTACTGGGGTACCCAATTACACTTACTAAAATCAATACTTATACAAATGGTAGTGTTTGACCAAGCAGCAAGACTTTCAGGAACATGGAGCCACATAGTCACTAAATAAATGCAAGTATTGTCAAAGGTTAAATATTTTCTAAAAGACCAGCCAAAATGAAAGGTTTAGATATATTTAATAATAAATAAAACATGAAAATACTGAATATCTATTTATTTCAATCACAGGAAATATAAAAATCAACACAGATGGAAAGACTAAGACAGATACAGAAAAAATACATTTAGCTAATCTCACTATATTTTTCTAACTGACTGAAGAATTACTGTTCCACAGTTACTAAATGAAGGCAAGATGAAGATGGATGAGTGTCTTGTCATGTGCCAAAAAACAGACAGCCTACCTCACATCTCTCACTAATATTCAAATAAAATTCCAGTGCTGGCTACAGAATGACATCACATCTGGTCACCTGACTCTGTGGTTCCCACACTACCCCCTCACTAGAAACTGAGCCAGGATCTGGCACTGATGTGTCACAATACACACATAGAACTTTAGCTAAGGTTTATTACAGAATCTGAAAAGTGTAAAACAATTCCAACACTTCCACCCTTCCTACAAAAACTAACAAGCTATTCTCTGGCAACATTCAGACCAGTGAGATAAAATCTTCATGGCCTAAACCAAGCCATTTAATTTCAGGCTTAACCCCTTCCCTTCCAGTATCCTCTGTCAAAATATATACATTTCATCAGTTACAACAATGCAGTCTGACAAACACGTATATTTCTTTTCTGTCCAGCAGAATCCACTGCTGATACATTTTTAATACAAGCTTCTGTACAAATCAGTTTGATATTCAAATGATATATAATTCTTTACATGCTGGCATATGTTACAAGTGCACTTCCCTACTCTCTCTGGCACAGCTGGCACTACCTCGCATCATTACATGCACTACCACTAAACACAACGGAAATCTGAAAATATTATTTTAGGTGTTAAAAAATGTAAAGTTGAAAGTGGATGAAGGGTTTGAAACATTACACCGTTTACACAGAAAGCAAAAGCATTAATCCATGATGATAATTGGCTAATGAAGTATTTTTTTAAATAATAAGAAGTAAATATTTCTAATGTCTGGCATGATCCAATGCTTGCAACAGTCTATGAATAACAAGGGCCTCTGCGGCAAGACTTCAGTACAAAGCTGGGATGAACACTAGACAACACCAGGGACATTATTTAAATGATTACTAGCACTCACTTAAAAAATTAATAGGTAACAGCTCTACCATCAACACACAGTCTATGAGCATTAACGAGAACATGAGTCTATGAGCATTAACACAAACATGAGTCTCTGAGCATTAACACAAACATGAGTCTTTGAACATTAACACAAATGAAAATGTAATGTCTGCCATTACTGACTGACTGTAAGGATCATGGTTTAGAATGACAGGGACAAATAAATAAGAAGTGGCACTGAGGAAGTTCTATTACGTCAGGGACAGGTAAGTGGTATGTTAGCGTGTGTATGCTTGTATGTGTGCATTTGAATGTGTGTATGTGTGTGGGAGAGTGGATGAGGGCAGTAACTGTGCCAACATGATGCATGGGTCGCCATTGTTAACTACCTCGAGAAAGTGCTAATGTGCACTAGAACTAGTTAACAGCAATTCAGAGGCATGCAACTTAGCTGATAATGAGGTATTTTCTCATTGCAGCTAATGCATCTGGGATTTCTAAAGAATCACACCACTCATTTTAAGGGCTGTGATAAAAAGGCCCCACATCTATGATGTGGAGATTTTCAGTTCAGGGACACAAGTATTATGAGTGCAGCGATTCCTGTGGTAGTTAAAAGTGACAGAGGGTGCATTGTGTTAGCACAGGCACCCCTCCATTCCATCTCCCATATGCAATATACACTCAAGCGCACACACACACACACACACACACACACACACACACACACACACACACACACACACACACACACACACACACACACACACACACACTACATATACTGTACTGGTTTCTGTGCTGTCAGAACATCTCTGATGTCGCCTTTTTCCTGCTCTCATAAATCATGGATTACTTCAATTAGTCTATAATGCCAGATATTAGAGTTTCACATTTCATATCCTTCAGATGTTCCCTGATTGTGTAAAAGCTGCTAGACTACCAACTTACACAAACTCTCTAATCTTGGGCTAAACAACACTTCCATCTTTTGGTTTGAAAACTATCACTCCAATAGATTCCAAGCAATTTAGTTGCAGAATGAATTAACTTCCTTTCTTCCAGTATCACTCAGTGTTTCATAAGATCAATCCTTGGTCCCATATTCTTAATGTCTTCATGAATGAAAAAACTCATATCTTGTACGTAGGCAACTCAACCATAATCTGCTATGCACAAAACATTGACACCCTCCAGAAACTCACGCAAGAAGCCTTTATATCTATAGACTTGGCTGACTAGCTCTCAACTATATTTTAACCCCCCCCTCAAAAAAAAAAGCTACTGCTTTTCACACCCAGACAACTTATGATCCAGAAACTTTTTTTTTTACAAAATTTCTTCAAACAATACCCAAATAGATCTCTTTCCACACACAAAGTTGTTAGGCATACCTATCCATGAACACATGAAATATGACTTCTGCATCCAGCAAACCATTAAAAAATCACCAAAAGCTAAGCTCTCTCTACAGGATTAAACCTTACCTGACTGATTATTCCCAAAAACATATTGCCTACACCCTTCTGCTCCCATCTCTTCTATATGCTGCTCCCATATTTACTAATTTACATTCTAACAAGCTAAGCAAGTTACAACAATGCTATAATAAAGTAGCTAAATTTGCTACCCGCCTCCCCTACAGGACCCACCATTATCTTGGCCTCAAAGAGATGCAATGGTTAGAATTACCACTCTGTCCTACATTCTCCCATTTGATGACAGTACAGCACCTCAGATATATACCCCACAACTTACCAATATCATCCAGTTTTATTATCCACCCAGATCCACTAACAAACTCCTATTAAACATACCCAAATTCAACAACTCCGCTGGGGACTCACTTTACTCTAACTATGTATCTAAACTGTGGAATTCTATCCCTCTCCCTCTGAAATAGGATCACTCTCTAAAATCTTTCAAAACCCATCTAACAGCACAGCCTATTCAACCTATGGCTCTGCTTTTGCTCATAATCAAGATAGGTCTCTGTTAGGAAGAAACTTTATCTACTTCTCTCCTTCTTCTAAACATATCAAAATAGTTTAGAGCCGTCCATATCTCAAACTAATCTTAACACTGTATAAAAGTACTTATAGGTTCATAGATGTGTACTAGGCTAATGGCCCTGGAGCCTTTATAAGCCTAGCCCATAGGATTACCCTGGCATCGTGCCACCCGACCTTAGTTCCCAGTGTCTCTGTCGAGTAGACCCACTAGAGTGATCCCCGGGGTGAATTTTCTATTTCCCATCCACTCATCAAGATTTCTTTTGAAGAGGGCCAGTGAGGTGCTCTGTTTGACATGTATGGGAAGTCTATTCCATAGCATGGGCAGTCTCTGGGTTATGAACCTGTCCCTCCAGCACATTCTGTTGATTGTGGTAATAAGGTTGAGGTCTCTGGAGGATGTAGTGTGAAAGGATTGGGATTTCTTTAAATGTAGCATTTCTAACAGAGCTGGGTCAGACATAGCTTTGTAAGTCAAGCAGAAATCGCCTCAAAGTAAGCGATATGAGACAGAGAATAGTTGGAGTTTCTTGAGTCTGTCCATATAGGACAAGTGTTTAAGGCCTAGGATCCTCTTTTCGAGGCACTTTTGTGGCCTCTCCAGTTGTTGCAGGTGTCTAGTGAGGTACATGCTAAATGGGGCATTGTACTCGATGACTGGCCTAATGAGGGAAGAGTAGAGGGAAACAATGACCTCTTTCTTCCTGGATGCAAAGCCCTTAGTAATGAGATGTGCCATATAGAAGGACTTTCTGACCACAGTGTTCATTCTCTGCCTCTTCTTCAAGCCCTCCAGCCATTACACAATATACTTCCATCTTATAACCCTATTGTGTTAACAGTACAGCTGCCAATTTCACTCTCCTTCATTCACCCTGACTCTAAGACCAGTACTTACTGTGATGTACCACACATGAAAACACATTCCATTTCTCAAATCTACCTTGTAACCATCTTTCTTGATGATAACATAATTGTATTTTTTTCTGAAAGTCAATATCAAATAATTGTTGTAATCCTATTTTCCTGCATATTTAATTGTATTTGTTTTATGAAACAGTGTCGGACAATTAATGAGCTCTTATTTCCCGTTGTACTATTATATTATCTCTCTAATGGTGAAACTCAGTATTAAACGAGTATTATCTTTTTTATTTTTCTGATGTACTATAGTAACTTTATTTTTCTCCTGTTCTATAGATATAGTCTAATATGAAAATTAAGCTATGTTCTTTCACTTACCACATTAATGGAGCCTTTTCCACAGGCCACCACTGAAAAGGAGTCTTGTACCCAGTCAGATTTTCCCATTAAGCAAAAGCAATAATAAATAAATAAATAAATAAATAAATAAATAAATAACATTTCTACATTTTAGGAGGCAAATGTAACATTCAACCCTGAGTTTGTTCTGTCTTGCATTACAAAGCTGCTAGTTATACCAGCTGTTCTCTGTACCTCTCTATCATATGTCACAAACTGTTGCAAGCATGGAAAAGAATACTGCCCGCGATCCTCAATATATATCAATAAAATGCCTGCTAAACTAAAAGTGCAGTGGGTTAGTGCCAAGGTTTTCTATGACAAGGGTGCAGGCTTCGACTTCTTTTAATGCCTTTAACATATGCTACTTAATAGTAGCCCTGGGGTCTAGTGTTTCCTCACACTGTGTTTCATTTTTTTTTTTAAATAAAGTGCCTTTAAGACATGCTATAACAGTATCCTTGGTATCTAGTGTTTACCCTATCCCCATCATGTGTAAGTGCCATTATGGCATGACAGGTTATCCTTAGTGTCCAGCGCTCCTCCCTTTGTCCCACACAGTGAAAATTTTCCCTAGTGTCTAGCATCCCCTCAAATTACATAGTGAAAATATTTCCTGGCGTCTAGTGTTCCACCTGACACAATTTTGCAGGCTTTGTTTGTTAGTCTAGGGCTGTGTGGAGG
This sequence comes from Protopterus annectens, assembly GCF_019279795.1. Taxonomy (NCBI): domain Eukaryota; kingdom Metazoa; phylum Chordata; order Ceratodontiformes; family Protopteridae; genus Protopterus; species Protopterus annectens. Next base: position 1,915,248,285 of record NC_056731.1, read on the forward strand.
CATGGCAGTGACTCCAAGACACACACACACACACACACACACACACACACACACACACACACACACACACACACACACACACACGCACACAGACATACACATAGCTCCACCTGCAGCCACTCACATTCACTACACACACATCCATTCACACACACCCACATATACACCTACCTAACCTACCCCTTCACTAACCACTAACCCTCCTACTGCTACCCCCCCCCCAGGCACACAATAAGCCACTCATGCACTCACATATGCAGCCCATTACATACAGTCATGCACACACCTTCTAACACTACCTGACCTTCTAAACTTCCCAGCATTTATCTTTACTGAGATGGATGAACACAGCCTTTTGGTCATGTTCATTACTGCGAGTGGCTAAAATTGGCATGCTAATCAATGCAGTCATGTCATTCTCTGAATCACTCAGCTGCATAAATGCCTTACTGCAGGCAGTACCAAGGGGAGATCACATGACTAAGCAGCATATGCCTCTCACCTGGAATGGCTCACTAGCATTTAGCATGGCCATGGAGAGAGCCCACTGAGATGCTGCACATCATCACATGATCATGTCACAACTGCAAGGTAAGGCTGTTGCTGAATCAGAAATGGTTACAGTGACGTGTACATCTTTGCTTTACAGTGAGGTGTACATCTTGTGTAAACCTCACTGTAAACTTTCTGAATTTGGCATTATATCTATAAATCACATTTTTCTGCATCACATAAACAGCCTTTTTTACTGCAGCTCTTACCATCAGAGCTGTTTTTTTTTGAATCCTTAGGACAGTGTGTTATATACTGCATTAAAGGGAAGTGGCTATCCAACTGAAGTAAGATTAGAGGGATTACACTCATGCTGCACACAGTTAAGTTATCCCTGAACGCTCTCATCATTCTTAATCTAATCATTGCCTCAGTAACTAAATTTCCCTCTATGTCTCTCAAAGTTTAAAATGGCTGCAGCTTCAGCCAGACAAAACAATCTGGTTAAGGCTGTAGCTAATTCAAACACAGGAAGGTACTTGTTGCACGGGTAAGCACAGCCACACCTCATTGTTGGGGGTTTCACTCCCATCCCCTTACTTAATTATACTAACTTCATGGTTGCACAACTGCAAAGAAAATGAAAATTTCACAAATAGTGCAGAACCACTTGTGTACAAATAGAAACTTCCCCAGCACTAATTTTCAATGTGAAATGATGACTGGGGAGTTCAGTACTGGAGAACTGGGAATGCACAATGTCCAGTTAAAACTCACAGAAATGTATTGATACATGCAGTGGTGCTGTTTAAAAAAAATAAGATTAGATAATTCCATTTTAAAAAATGGGCATTTGTAAATACATATTCTAAAGGTACATAATAAACTATATGATCCTCAGCAAGTTGAATTTTGAGCAAATGGTTTAAACATATTAACATCTCAGGATGCCTTCTGAATAGTCCAGATAACATCCCAGTGTGCCTCCTGATTAGTCTGCAATATGACTTATCGGAACATCTGGAGAAGTAGACTTTTTGAAAAGGTCAGTAAGGCAATGGATGAGGGGAAAACTGTGCGTACTGCTTACCTAGATCTGGCTAAAGCACTTGATACAATATCCCACTCCGGCATTGTCTGCAAACTTACAGAACTAGATATAAACCCCTTTATAACATACTGGATAGCTAGCTGGCTCACTCATAGGACCTAGGAGGTTAGAAATGGTGAGGCCACCTCCATAAGGAAGCTGGTCACCAGTGAGTCACCAGGGCTCTGTGCTTGTCCCACTCATCTTCAGCATCTACTTCTCGGATGCCAAAGCCAATGTCAAAGACCGCTAGCTAACCAAGTTCACAGATGATTACAAACTGGGAGCAGTCACTGAATCCTCAAAAAACAAGAACACCCTTCAGGAAGATCTAATACAGACAAATGCTTGATGCCAATGCCATGGCTTAAAACTCAATACCATGAAATGCATTATTGTACCATTTGGCAAAGTCTGCCAGTCTGGGTAACTAAGTCATCAATAAAACACCCTTAAAAGTTGATTCACTAGTCAGGGATCTGGGATATCATAAGAGTAGTAACATAGCCTTTAACCAACATGTGTCCAAGGTAGTAAGAAAATCCTTCTGTGTTGTTCAACTTATAAGTAAGGCATGGCATCTAGGTCCAGAGAGGTCATCATGCCTCTGTACAGCAGGCCCATCACAGAGCATAATGTCCCCTTTGGTATGTACCTGACCAGACTTATGCAGCAATTGGAATGTCCACAAAGGTTCTTTACAAACAAAATACAGGGAGTAAGCACACTGTCCTGTGCTGATCTCCTCAAAGCCTGTCTCTTTACTCAGTATCATACAGACTTCTGAGAGGTGATCTTTGCCTGGCATACAAGGCATCCCTGCACCCTGTTTTGATGATTCTTTTACACATCTGCAAAACAAACAGCATTAGAACTACTAGATTAAAAGACTTAAAATTTGATACAACATAAATAGGACATGTTGGAGAGATAGATATGTTTTTCAGAGAATTCCCATTTTCTGGAACAGGTTCCACATCCATGTGAAGCAGAGTTCCTTCCTATCTCTATTTAAGTGCAACTTGGACCAGTGGAGGGGTAATGTGAAAGTCACTCCTGGTCTGGCACCTATGTCTATGATGGAGAGAGCCAGTCAGTAAATCAGCCCCTATAAATTAAATTTAAATCAAATTTGTGGGTCATATTTATGCACAGCTAGGCTTTTAAGTGCCCTAGTGGTCATTAGCCTTGTATATACCTACGAACTTATGGACCTATAAACCAGCCTGTATAGCTGGTGTTACTATGAAAATAATAAAAAAAGATCTATAATAAGATGGAGTTTTTATAAAGAAGAAAGACATTTATTTTGGTTTTCTTTTGAGTAATGCAACTGCATAATAAATACAAACAGTTCTCAGATATGGGTAATATAGGCTAACTTCCACTATGAGTGGAAGAAGTTCAACCTGCCTAGGATTAAAGTCCCCAAACTCCATTTTCCAAAAAATCAGGCCAGAAAAAAATACAGTTTTAACAGTTTTTTTGCAGAAGGGGCAACCCCCCACACTGCCCAAATGTATATATACCAACTCACAGTCACACCAACCCAAGGAAGGGGGGATTAACTATGGAAAAGGACATCACTGCCAGCACAACTCACCAGCAGTGATTTGTTATGGAGGATCTCCACCTCCAATCCCCAGCAGGTTGAATTTCAAGCAAATGATGCTGGAGAATTCAATCTTCATTCACCCATTGGTTACCAAGATTTACCCAGAGCTTGCTTTCTTTATCACTCAGGGCAGGCTTTACTTTCATGGTAAATCCACACCAGCCATGGTAAACCCACCCTTATAATCTACCAGAGTGCATAGGATTTGTCAAGATAAAATCACTTTAGCTAGCAGATCTAGGATACTCTCTTTGCGATACCCATCCTATGGTAGGAATAAAGACGCCTTGTTGAAATTTTAAGTAGTTTACTCAGTTAAGTAGGTAGATGGACAGGTGCTTTTGTTCTAAGAAACATTAGAACAATAATACTCATCCATCTACCTACTTAATAAACAGCTTGAAACTTCAACAAGGCGTCCTTGTTCCTACCACAGGGTGGGTATCGGAAAGAGACTATCCTAGATATGCTAGCAAAAGTGATTTTTATCTGGACTAATCCTTTGTGCTCTGTTTCTTATTAGTCTTGTCACCCTCTGGGTCACAGGTGTGATACCAAACTTAACTCAAGCCTTCTGGATTGCCTCTGTTTTCTCTACACCTTTCTAATGTACAGAGCAGTCAATCCAATCAGATGTTAAGAGATGTCTCCTATAATTGTATTAACTGCCGATATTATTTGTTTTTTGTACTAACTGCTTGAATTTTTGTATATACTTTCTTGTATTAACTGGCAAAATAATTTTTAATGTACTTGGAGCTTTTCTCCCTGATCCTCCATTGCAAAAGGGCTTAATATGGCCCAATGGACTTTCCCAGTTAACAAACTGCAAATAAGTAAATAAATAAATAAATAAAATGCTTTATCTCTGTTAGTAATTTTTGAACAGCCCCAACATGAACAAGATTCAGTGACATAAGCAAGCTTTACTAAAAGTCCCTATTTATACACACTACAAAGCATTCCACAGTTAAAAAAAAGCAACTAATTAAACATGAATCAGTTCAAAACAAAATTTAAAATGAGCAAGGGTTTTCTTAAATGATAATGACGTCTTGGTTCTGTATATTAAATAAACCTGTAATATACAAGATTTGTAATAATTTTAATATACTAAGTAAAGAAATTGATAAGAAAACTCAAGAGAGACTGAAAGAGAAAACAGAGCTATGGAATCAATCTGTCATATGGTAAACAAAGCATGTTTGTTAGCGGGCTGGCTGCTTCCAGAATGCACTGTGACATTTCCTGCCATGGAAAGTCACAGTATGATAAACAGTTTATAATTAGATTTTTTAATATAACTGAAAGAAGTAAAATACTTTGAAACAGTACTAATTCGGGAAAACACAGATATGTGCATTTTTTTCTATTTTACTGTTAGTTGGCCAATTAGCCCTGCTGGGCAGTGCTCATTTTTCAAAGCAGACATGGTTTAGAAATAATGACAATAACACACATAAACAAACAATTATATACAATCCAAGGCACCCAAAAACATTATAATTCACAGGCATTATATTCTAGCAATTTTTAGCAGTATCTTTATGATATCTGTGAAAATGAAAAAAAATTATGAGAAGATAAAAGGAAAAACTAGAGAGGAGAAAGTATTTTATTGTGAATGGGTCCGACTAAGAAGAGGAGAAGGAATTAGAAAAGAGGAGAGTGACGGGAAGTAGAAAGAAATCTATAGAATCAGCAAGGAATGGTGCAGTATGTGAGGTGTTGAAAGATTTCCTCTCTCTAAACTGTTGAAAGGAAAATCGTTTTTATTTTAATTGCTAATCTGTTAGACCAGTGATGTACCTAGACCTTTTTCAGACACAGCCCAGGAGCACTAGATGGTGAAGTAACTTGCTCAGAGTCAAATGGACATGGAGGGAATCAAATGCTGAATCTTTAGTTACAGGAAGCAGCCATATAACAATTCAGAGACTTAATCCTCTGCAGTAATTAACAGTTATAATATAATTTGCTTAAACTGATCCATACAATCTAAACCCTCCTTTTGAAAGCTTGATGTCTGCATATATGGTACATAATAGCTATATTGGTCTTCTAACCCTAACCGTAACCCTTTCTCTGCAGGTGATAGTTATTGGGTTATCTTTTAGGATTACGGATTATTGATGTATTTAAATTAAACAAAAATGCTTCACAGGATAATCAAACAATCCAAAAACACTGTAGTTGTGCCTTTCAAGAACCAATTTAAATGTGTATCCAGTTGAAATTTATTGCAAACAAATAAGTAAACAAATCACAAGAGATAAGTTTCTACTCTGTTAAAAAAATTAATCAGAACTAAATATACTGACTCCATTTTGGTTTAAATAACCAGCGTAATCACATGACAAATGAAAGCTTCTCCAAGTTATTTTTAAGTTACCTCAAAAAATGCTGAAACATCACAACATACTGGTTAAAATTCAAAACATATGAAAAAATATATAAAAAAAGTTTCTGTGACATTAAAATACAACCATAGTAAAAAAAAAACATAGTAAAAAACAATTGATAAGTAGTGAACTGTAGACAATAAGTTGCAGGTTTAGTGCATTTAATTGTAAGACACTGTTAGCAAAACTATATTCATTTAACCCCAGGGTCTGAGAGGCCTTTAATGAGAGCTGTCAGTGCAGTTCACTGTTTTCCAGCCTTTTTTCTCAACTTCCACCTCTTTCAGAAATCTGCACCTTTTTCAAAATAAAAATAACAAGTATTTTTTAAAGTTGGTAGATATCTTTGAATGTTTACCGAGGGCGTTTTTTTTTTTTATTGCCCTTTTTATTGCATAGGTATGTTAGTAATTCCTAGTTCATGATGCATGCTTAATCTTTCCTTTATATAATGGAAAGCATGTAAGGAAAGAGACAAGGTAAACTGCTCCTCTTGTTGTACAGTTGTATCTACCTGTGCAAAATAAAGTTTTCAAATAAGAGGGGATGGTAATGTTTATACTGTCATAACTAAACGTACATTGCAAGCAGGTGTTGCATTTGTACACCCCCCTGTTTATGCCACAGTTTCCTGTCACTTCAATAATTTCTTTCCAATAACCCTTTAACATTTGTACCATTTTTAAAGACGAAAGTAGGGACATCACCTAGTTTTTAATTTAGCCCAGTGGGACCAAACAAGAACCAGTTATCATTAGATACCAACCTGGATAGCCTCAGCATTTCTCTTTTTACCAAACACTTTTTCTGCCATGAAAGGCAGTTACTCAAGTAATGCTGATAACCACTGGAACAAGTTAGCATCCTGAAAATGATTGTTTCCTGTCTACTACATACTGTGTTTTCTGAAACTGTGACATCCAAATAACTAATGTAGTTGTAACTCTTGTCATGTGTAAAATTTAGAAAGCATACACTGTTATTAATTTATCTAAAAAACTCATCATGCTTAGCAAAGGAATCTGTCCACAGAATAAAGATATCATCCAAAAATCTTATATATAGAATAATAGTGGTCAAAAATTCACTATAAAAAACAAAGAATTTTCCCCACTACAACATTGCAATGTTGGCTCCCATGCTCACCTCTTTTATTTGTTGAAAGTATTTACCTTCAGAGTATACATAATTGATTTTAACATTGTGTCCATGCATTTGTGAATAATCAGAATGTCCTCACTTAAAAGAGACATATCACAACTGATAGCTTGGTAAGACCAATTGATTCCAACTATGTGGGGTATTACCAAAAAACTGGTCCTTCACATCTATGATAACACATATACTGTTCTCACAGTATGTGGTGTTGGACAATTTCAATAAAAAATCCCATGGATCCCGTAACATTTGCTTTGTCCATTACAAATAAATAAATAAATAATGTGATGTTAACTAATAGAGCCAATGGCTCAGTTTTGGATCCTGCAGAAGCCATTATTGGATGCAGTGGTGGATCATTCTAGTCCTTGCATGTTTTGGGATTCCCAAAATGGCTGCTATGACTGGCTGGTAAACTTTGAGAAACTTGACACAGGAGACAATTCAAGTACCACTTTGTTCAACCAGGAGTCAATTTTTACTGAAAGCATAATTAATTGAATTTCTAGAGGCTGATCTAAATAAGTACAATCATACAGCTAGACAAGAATTTTACTAGAGTAGTTATGATTGTTCATCACCACCACCACCACCCCCCAGTCTGGTTTTATGAACTGAATTAATCTATATTTGGATAAAAAATGTAAAAATCGCATTTTGTCATCTGCAAAATAAAAAAAAATGCTTCTTATTGTTCGTGAGCAACCAACAGAGGCTGGTATTGCATATTCTTTGATATATAGATATGGGAGGTACAAGGATAGATTAAATGTGCTTGATCTCTTTACAATTCTTGTATTATGATGGCTGTCATCACCTTTGAAAAGCAATTTTAAATTCAACTTCCTGGTGTAAAGTTTTAACTGCAATAGTCTGTCCAGAAGCTTCAGCCCACAAAAAGGGACAAAGGTAGAAACTCTTAAAAATAAATTAGCAGAATTATTGTCAGTGTTCAAATGACTGTAATTATAAATTCTCAAGATGCTGACTTCAACAACAGAATAAATAGGGGGACTAAAAATATAGTAGTTGTGCTCAATGCAAACATACTCTTGATCAACAGATGTTACAACTTAATAACCAGTCCAGAATTATTGTTCATCCACAGCATGGTAACTGTATGACAAAAAGAATGGTGTATTTGGCAATCTGTTCCTCCTGCCTTGCCTTTTATGTGGGCAAAACAGAGAGGTAACTTAACAAGAGATTTTATGAGCATAACTATGACATAATCAAACAAAATTCAAATAATGCCCTATTCAAGCATTCACCTTTATGACATGGTTTTAAATGCTTTTTGTTCACTGTTTTAGAAAGAGTTACCCCCATTCCGAGAGGAACAGCCTGGAAGGACTATCTTAAACTAAAAGAATTATACTGGCAAATTAAATTGGATGCAACACACTTCCTGAGTATTAATGAAAGTTTATCTTTAATACTGGTCCTAAAACAAAGGGTGAACAGATAATAATGACAACATTTTTCAATATATTAGTTAAGGTTTTCTTTATTATTTATAGATTGCATCTTTATAAAAACTTTTAAAATAATATTTTACTATTTCTGATTTTATTTGGTTAACATGAGGTCACTCTTTTTAGTTTTTTATATTAACCATTAAGAAAGATGCTATTTTATAACACAAAAAATGCTCTTTATTTATGTTGTTTTTCACAGAAAAAACAAACAGTTTTACATGATTTTCATGTTATTTATAAATTTAATAAAGAAACTTTGGACTTAAATTTTTTTGAAGGTTCAAGTTCCTTTAGGATGTGACTATTTTATGGTTTAATTATTTAATTGAAATTGATTGTATTATTGTATATGTATATATATATATATATATATATATATATATATATATATATATATATATATATATAGTTTCCCAAGATCGAATGAAAGGAAGCTTGAATCCCATAAGCTCGAGCCCAGAATCTTGAACTTCCATTCACTCGAAATTGTGAATGGGAAGTTTAGGGCTTAAAAAAAAAAGAGTTGACTTACCTTTTTGCAAGGGGCAAGGTCCCCCTGTATCCTTGCAGCTAAATCATAATGCTCCGTGACCGCACTATAGCGGAGGACAGGGAAATCTTCTGGTTTGCGCTTACGCATATAGCGCAAACCGGAAGATTTCCCTGTCCTCCACTGTAGTACGATCTCGGAGTAGGAATATTTAAGTAGGGGGGGTTTGGGGGGCACAGCCCCCATGTAGGGAGTGCAGGGGGGCAAAGCCCCCCCTGCAAAAACATTAGAAAGGTGTCTGTTTTTTTTTAGTTCCCCTTCCCATTTTCAAGTTTTTGTAAATTCGAGATTCTGGTTTCGGGCTTATGAATTTTGAGTTTACAGAAATTCGGTCATGTGAAGGGGAACCATATATATATATATATATATATATATATATATATATATATATATATATATACACACACACACACGCACACACAATATACAACTCATGTAATTATGAATATATTTAAGCTCTACTTTAACTCTCTTCTCTTTATTATAATCAAGCTCTACTTCAATAATTTCTCTTATAGGATGTCATTTTCTAACACTGTTTTTTTCTTTCCTCTGTTATCTAATGCTACCATGTCTAACATAAATCTCTTTAAATGCAAACTTAAAACTTTTCTCCTAAATGTCAACACCTGTCACTGCAATGATCCCACTTAAATCCCACATTACCACCTTTATACCTCACACTTTTAACACCCACCTATTGCAAGTGTCTTATCTCATTGGCATCTCTTTCTCTTTTTGTTGATAAAAAAAAAAATTCTAACATTTGTACTGCATGTTATGCACTTTATTGTAATGTTTATGTACGTTTCATTCTCAGGCCTTTTGCAAATTTCTAATGTTCCCATGCAAAGCACATTAATTAATTAATTAAGTTATTTATATATTTATTTATTTATTTATTTATTTATTTATTTCAGTTTGATGAACGGGCAAGTCCACTGGGCCAAGAAGAGCCCATTTTCAGTGGATGCCCAGGGAGAAAAGCTCCAAAAACATATTACAGACATACACAACGTAGCATAAATATTATTTTCAGGTTAAGAATACAGAATAATACATACATACATAGAACAGCATAAATTCACCATATTAATACACAAAGCAGTATAATATAATTGTTATGCTGAGCATCCAGTACAATACAGCCTGGGTAATATACAGTCATGAGAGGAGATACAGGTAATGGAATGTTGTTGTGAAATTTTGTATGTACAGAATTAGTTTCATTTTGATATAATACAATCTAATAAGGTCATCCAAGGTGCAGTAGGAGAATTGTCCAGGGATGTATAGTGGGGTGTCTTGGTCGTAAATAGTAATGGTGTGAGAAATAAGGGTAGCAGAGGATAGGAAATTAGTATAAGAGTGGAATGGGAAAGAGAGAGTATAGAGGGGGAGTGAAGTTGAAGAGTGACATGGACAAGCCCATTTTGAAGACAGATGGGAGAACAAGTGAGATTTGAAGTTGTTATGGTTAGAAATATTGCAAAGAGGGGAGGAAGAGAGTTCCATAGTTTAGCTATGGAGCAGGATAGTAGAAGTTGGCTAGGTGGACATGAGGGTTTGTAGACTTGTACGAGGTTTTGGTTTTCTGATCTGAGTGAGTGGTTAGGTATGTAGGGGGTTAAGGCAGTAGCGAGAGAGGGGCATTTGGAAGGTTTGAAGATAAGCTTGTGGGCAGTGGTGAGCTGGAGGAATTTCAAGTAACAGGGAAGTTTGAGCCATTGCAGGGTATGGAGGGAGTGGCAATGGTGGGTTGAGTTTTTTGAATTGTTCACAAATTTGTTAATTTTAGGGTAGCAGGACTCAAGTCTGGATTGTAGGCCAAGCTGGAGATTGGTAAACAGAGGAGCGCTGTACATAAGAGAGGGGAGATGGTAGGAGGAGGCTAAGATTTGTCTAGTGGAGGGGCTGAGGTAGCGGTTGTGTCTGTATAGGAGTCCTAGTTTTTTGGTGGTTTTAATGGTGGAATGGATATGGGCATCAAATTTTAGATTTTTATCAATGGTGACATCGAGCAATTTGGTAGTGGATACAGTTTCAGGGGGGATGTTATTCTGGCTGAGTATGGAGAATGAGTTTTTGTTGACAGTGGAGTTTCTAGTTGGAGTAAAGATCATCAGTTTAGTTTCATTAGTGTTTAGGGCCAAGTGATTGCTTTACATCCAGGTTTCTGTTTTAGAGAAGGGTGATTGGGTTTTTAATAGAAGTTCAGAGGGGGAGTAAGCTGAGCAGATGATTGTTGAATCATTTGTGTACTGGACTAGTGAGGGCTCAGGGATGGTGTGGTGGAAATTGTTGATAAATATATTGAAGAGTACAGGACCTAGAACATAGGTTCATAGGTACATACTAGGCTATTGGCCCTAGGGCCTATACAAGCATAGCCAAAAAGGTACCCTGGCTTTCGCCACCCAAGAAAATTATTTTCCTGTGCCCCTGTCAAGAAGAACCACAGAAGTGATCCCCGGGGTGAATTTCCTATTACCCATCCAATCATCAAGATTTTTCTTGAAGCGTGCTAATGAGGAGCTCTGTTTGACATAGATAGGTAGTCTGTTCCAGAGTATGGGAAGTCTCTGAGACAGGAATCTCTCCCTCCAGCATGTGCTGTTTATTGTGGTGACAAGGTTTAGGTCCCTAGAGCATGTAGCTTGGAGGGATTGGGATTTCTTTAAGTGGAGCATGTCCAACAGCTTTGGGTTTGACATAGCTTTGTATGTTAGGCAGAGATCGCCTCTGAGTAGGCGATATGTGACAGAGTAAAGCAGGAGTTTTTTGAGATGGTCTGCGTAAGGCATCTGTTTGAGGCCAGTAATCCTCTTTGTGAGGTATTTTTGCGGCCTTTCCAGTTGTTATAGATGTCTTGTGAGCTACATACCAAAAGGGGCATTGTACTCTATAATGGGTCTAATGAGTGATGAGTAGAGGGGAACAATGACCTCTTTTTTCTGGATGAGAAACCTTTTGTGATGAGGTGTGCCACATAGAAGGATTTCCTGACCACTGTGTTGATGTGATTCTCAAAGGAGAGACTACTGTCCACCTGTGTCCCAAGGTCTCTTATCACACTTTCGGTGTTAAGTAGACTACCGCCTATGTGGTAGTTCATGGGTACAGAGTTTTTACCAAAGGGGATGACAATGCACTTTTTGGCATTGAGCTTTAGACCATGTCTTTGACACCAGGCATCTGTCTCAGTGAGGCCCTTTTGTAGGATGTCCACATCGTTAGGAGTTTCAATTATGGCTCCTAGTTCGCAGTCATCTGTGAATTTAGTTAGCCAAAGACCTTCTGTGTTAGCCTGTACTTCAGAGAAGTAGATACCAAACAGGAGAGGACCCAGGACTGAACCCTGTGGTACTCTACTTGTCACTCATCTGAAGTCTGATTTGGAGTCTGCTACTTTCACAGTGTGGGTTCTGTCAGTAAGCCAGTTGGCAACCCATCTTGTGATATAGGAATCTATGCCTAGTTTAGTGAGCTTATCTATAATTCCAGAGTGGGGGATGGTGTTGAATGCCTTGGTGAGATCTAGATAGGCTGTGTGAACCACCTTACCCCCATCTATGGCTTTGGTGACTACTTCAAAAAAGTCTATCAGGTTTAGGAGACATGATCTGCCTTTTACAAACCCAAACTGTGTGGCGTCCAGAGTTTGGAAATCTCCAATGTCTTTGTTTATGAGTTTCATGATGATATGTTCCATGGCCTTGCAGACGAGGCTCGTCAGGCTAATGGGGTGGTAGTTCCCAGGGTCTGTTGTGGCCCCCCCCCCTTTGTGGAGTGGGATAACTGTCGCGGTGCACCATTCAATGGGCACAAAGCCTGAGGTGAGGCTATGATTGAACATGGTACTTAGGTGGGGTGCCAGTTCATTCTGCAGTTCATGTAGAAGGCAGCCTTGGATGTTGTCAGGTCCCATGGATGCTGTGTTCTTGGCTTTGGAGAGTGAGGTTTTTACCTGTGCAGCTGTGATTACAGGAACTTTGCATTTTTCCGGTATAAAGATGGGCCCTTTAGGGGGTGAGAGGGGGGTAAAGTTAGCACTGAACCTATCTGCCAGGATGTTGGCAATATCAGTTGGTTCTGTATATTTAGTGTCATTGTGCTGTAACTCAGAGCAGATCTGAGTGTTGCCATTGAGATTTTTGACATAGCTATAGAATGCTTTGTGGTTGTCTTTAGAATCAGTGGCAATTTTGTTTTCATAACTAGCTTTGGAGGATTTTATGAGGGATCTCAGCTTCTTACTGAGGCTGACCAGGGAGTTCCTCCAATCATGGGATTTTAATCTTTTTTGCAACAGTTTCTTTCTTCTGTTGTAGTTTGTTTATGGCAGAAGACCACCAGATTGGCTTCCTTTTTTTGGAGGATAGCATCTTGGTTCTGTTAGGGATAGCACGATCCATGCACTCGTGTAAGTGCTTATAAAGTGCATTTGTATAGAACCTTGGGGCACCCTGGTGGGGGTAGGTAGGAATGGAGAGGTTGAGGATTTCCACTGAACAGCTTGCTGATGATCAGAGAGGTAGCTAGAGAACCAGGCTATGATGGAAGCAGAGAGCTGGAGAGAGGAGAGTTGAGACAGGAGTAAGGGGTGGGAGGCGGTGTCAAAAGCTTTTGATATATCTAGGAATAGGGCAGAAATTAGTTTGTCAGAGTCATGTGCTTGGTTAATGGGTTCAAGAAAGGAAAGGAGGGCAGTCATACTACTGTGACTAGGGTGGAAGCTGTGTTGTGTGGGGGTGAGGAGATTGGAGATTGCGGAAAGGATGGCAATAGGTCTGAAAGTGGTGGTGTTTGTGTTTTTGCCTCCCTTATGGAGTGGGATGATGTAACCATGGCACCAGATAGATGGGACAAAGGATTCTTGGATGGATCTGTTTATTAAGATAGAAATGGGAAAAGCTATGCTGTCTGCAGATAGTTTGAGGAAGGCTGATGGTAGATTATCAGGTGCATTGCGGCAAGGTTTAAGTTGGAGGAGTAGTCTTTTTATTGTATTTGTGGAGATGGGTTTTAGGCTGAAAGGAGGGAGGAGGTAAGTGATTGGGGGATGGGGGCAGTTGGGGTTGGGATTGGAGGGGGGGGGAGGACAGATTCGCTATACATTCCACGAAAAAGGAGTTGAATTGGGTGGTTGTTTCAAGGTCAGTAAGGTTGGGGTTAGGACAGGGGTTATCTTTATTTCCAGGGTGGAGAAGGGAGGAGATGCAGTCCCAAAAATTTTTAGGGTTAGATCAGTGCTTGGATTGAAGTTTGGAGTAGCATGCTTTGCTATCGTTTGTTATTCATTTTTTACGGAGTTTCGGAGTTGTTTAAATTCTAGTAGGGAGTTAGTTTTTTTGTGTCTCTGGTATTGCTTCCATTTTTGTCTCTTTGTTGCATTGTTAGTTTAGTTTATTTTGAGAGCCAGCGGGAGGATTGGACTTGATGCGTTTGGTTCTAAGGGGAGCTTGGTGGTTTAGTAGGTTTAGGAATGACTCCTTGAAGTAAGTTACAGCATTGTCGCGGGGTAGGGTTTTTAGAGGGGTCCAGTCGGTATGCTTTAGATATTCAGAGAAGGTTTGAGGGCTGAAAAAGGAGAGGCTGTTGATTTGAATGTAGTGCTGTTGCTTTTGAAGAGGAGAGGGGAGGCGGTCAGTGAAGGCTGGCAGATGGCCACTGAGACGGTCTGAAAGGATTCCAGCATTTGAGATAAGGTTGGGATGGGATGTTAAGATCCAGTCAATGATGGTGCCAGAGGCACCATCTTTATTTGGCCTGGTTGGAGAGTTTATTAGTTGGAAGAAGTTGAACAGTTTGATTGTGTGAGAAGGGGCTAGAAAATTAATAGAGGTCCAGTTAATGTTCATATCACCGAGGATATAGGTTTCATTTTTTATATTAGAGGAAAACCAGGAGACAATATCTTTAAGTATTTTGATATTATTGCCGGGGGGGGGATATAGAGGGTACCTATGCATATGGACTTGTGGTTATTGATTTTTAGTAGACCTATCGTTATTTCAGCATTGGCAAAATTTGGGATATGGTTGGTGTAAGGAGTAATGATATGGGAGGAAGAGTAGATAATAGCTACACCACCACTTTTCTTGTGCAGTCTGTCATTGCAAATAATTTGGTAGCCTGGTGGTAGAATTTTGTTGTCTTTTATAAAGGGTTTAAGCCAGGTTTCTGAGATGGCTTTTATATCAGGGTGGTTGTGGGAAAGCCAGGTATTGAGGTTTGGAGTTTTATTTCAAAGGCTTTGAGCATTAAATGTAGTGAGGTGTATGGATTTGGGTCTTTAGAGTTGTGTGGGAGGGAAGATGGTGGGTTGTGTGCTGGTAATGGGTTCAGGGTTGGGGTGAATGTCCCTGGAAAATGAGAGGGAGATTTGGTGGAGGATGAGTGTAAGATAGCTTATTGTGGAAGGAGAGTTTGAGCTATGGAAGGGCATGGGTTTTTTGTTATGAGGTTGGAGGTTTGTGTACTGAGAGGGTGGGGTAGGTAGAATTTGGGGTTTGAATATTAGGGTTGTGTTAGAAGAGTAGATTTTGTAAGTAATGGTAGCGAAGGGGGGTATGGAAGTAAGGTGGCAAGTGATAGTGGGATGTGAGGATGAGATATGGTAGGGGTTCGGTAGTTGTGTAAGATAAGTAAGACAAGTGAGAGAGATTAATAGGGATGTTAGGATTATTAGATGGGGTTTGAATATTAGGGTTGTGTTAGAAGAGTAGATTTTGTAAGTAATGGTAGTGAAGGGGGGTATGGAAGTAAGGTGGCAAGTGATAGTGGGATGTGAGGATGAGATATGGTAGGGGTTAGGCAGTTGTGTAAGATAAGTAAGACAAGTGAGAGAGATTAGTAGGGATGTTAGGATTATTAGATGTGATGAGATAGGAGACATTGTTTTGGAGTGGGTAGGGAATATTAAGGTTGGAACTGGGAGTGGAGAGTGAAGTGTAGTGTTAATTGGTTAATTGGAGTATGTGATAGGAGTTGAGGATGAAGAAGTGTACAGGTAGTGGGGGAGGTTGGGAATTGGGGGCAGGGTAGGGGAGTGAAGTGAGTCCATAGGGCAAATGGAGCAGGTTGAGCCCCTGAGAGGTGAGTGAAAAAATATCAGTGAGTATCTTGTAACAACTAAGGTAGCAGTCTTATCAGATGTTTGAGAGAGTGATTACTGTTGGCAGGAATGTACAACCTGAAGTCCATTCAAGTCTTTGAGCAGCAGTTTAAAATAACTGCTTAATGGCTCAAACTTTGGACTGCTGGTGTAGGGAGAGGCACAGTCTGATCCATTTTGGATCAGACAAAAGTTGTAGAGCAGAAGGATTTATACTGGTTGGGAATGGATGGTTATTGGGAGGAGAGATGTAGGTGTCTGCTGCCACCTAGTGGTGAGAATTGGTAGTACAGGCAGAATACCAAAGGGGAAAGAGGGTGTCCCTGTGAGTGTGCATGCTAAACACGGATCACTAGAGCAGAGGTGAGCTAAGCTGTAGGCTGTAAATTTACAAATACCACTGGAGCTTACATGCACTTGAACTGGGAGCTGTTACAGTATTATTTTTGGGACAACAATTGAGTCCTTGGTCAGGGCAGCAGATGGCAGCATTACAATCAGTATAGGAGATTTCCTGAGAGTGAGGGGCTTGCAGTTAGACCGTGCGAGCTGGAATAGAAGCAGATAAAAAAAAGGTCTTTACTATCTGCTTCTGGGGTAAGGTTCAGTAATTATGAGTAGAAACAGTAAGAAGTGAGCAGAGGAAATGGGAGAAAGGAGCGTGTGTGGGGGAGAGTGTGGTGAGTGAGGCAAGGCAAGATAGGGGGCAATAGAGGTTGTAGTGGATGAGAGGGTGTGTGCGAGTGTGGAATGTATGGTAGCCTATAAAGAAATGTACTATCAGCAATGTAGGTCAGTAGTGAGATTACAGCAGTGTAGGCTACTAGGTTGAGGTTCAGGACAATACACTGTGCATGAGGGTAGCCTTTACTGAGCTATGCATCTGGTATCAGTAGAAACACAGGTAAATCACAGTTAAAGTTAAGAACATGTAACCTAATAATATTTCAAAAATTCAAAGCACATCTTAGCAGAAAATAGCAGACCCAGAATATATGGGAAAAACAACACCTAGTACTAGACACAGTGATCCAAAACTGTACAAACTAATTTGGCTAGATATTCATAGGATCATAGATGGTTACTAGGCTACTGGCCCTGAAGCCCTTATAAACCTAGCCAAGAGTTTAGCCCATGTTTAGACAAGTCAGCACCCAAAGCCCTGTCCAGCAGGAACACAGATGGAATCCCAGGGGTGTATTTTCTGTTTCCCATCCAGTTATCCAGATTGCTCTTAACAAGGGATAGTGAGGTACTCTGACTGATGTGAAGAGGGAGTTTATTCCACAGATGGGAGTCTCTGGGACACAAATCTGTCCCACCAACAAGTCCTATTAATGTCACAGACCAGGATGAGGTTGTGCGTATGGATTGCTGAAGTGGAGCTTAACTTGCGGATATGTAGCAGTCCCATCAAGGCGGGGTCTGAGATTGCTTTGTATGCCAGACAGAGGTCACCTCTGAGGAGTCTGTATGAAACTGAGTAGAGGGACAGGGCTTTTAGCCTATCTGTGTGGGGTAGATGTTTGAGGCCCTGGATTCTCCTGGTGAGGAACCTCTGGTCTCTCCAGCTGCTGCATGTGCTTTGCAAGGTACATACTGAAGGGGCATTGTACTAAAAAAATAGCCTTATAAGGGAAGAATACAGGGATGCAATAACGTCTTTGTCCCTGGATGAGATACCCTTACTTATGAGGTGGGCCATGTAGAAAGCTTTCTGTAAAACAGAGGCAGCATGGTGGTCAAAAGTCAGGTTGCTATCAACCTGGGTGCCCAAATCCCTCACTACAGATTGTGTACTTAGGAAGCTGGTATTAATGTGATAATATGTGGAGACATCACTCTCCCCAAAGAGGATGATAAAGCATTTTTTGGCATTCAGCTTGAGGCCATGTTTCTGGCACCAGTCATTTGTTTGGGTGAGACCCTCTTGGAGGATGTCCATATCACTTGGGGAATTGATGACTGCGCCCAGCTTGCAGTCATCTGCAAACTTGGTCAGCTATAGTTCACTGGTTTTGGCCTGCACCTCAGAGAAGTATATCCCAAATAACAGAAGCCTCAACACCGATCCCTGGGGTACACTGCTCGTTATGGGTCTACTGCTTGAGGCGGCTTCCCCTATTTTGATTAGGTGGGTTCTATCAGTGAGCCAGTTTGCTACCCATCTGGTAACATATGGCTTGATGCCTAATTGAGGGAGTTTATCTACTATGCTTGAGTGGGGAATAGTGTCAAAGGCTTTGGCCATGTCAAGGTAGGTGATGTGCACCATCTTCCTCTTGTCCATGGCTTTGGTGACTGTCTCAAAAAAGTCGATTATATTTAATAGCCATGACCTCCCCTTGACAAAGCCAAACTGTGTGGGGCCAAGTGTTTGGAGGTTACCAATGTCCCTGTTAATGAGGTCCATGATAATCTGTTCCATGGCCTTGCAGATCAGGCTAGTTAAGCTGATGGGTCTATAATTTCCTGGATCGGTGGACGCTCCACCTTTGTGTAAAGAGATGACAGTGCCTGTCCTCCACTTGGCTGGGACAAAGCTGTTACTCAGGCTTTGGTTGAATGGGGTGCCTAATGGTGTTGCAAGTTCATGCCTGAGTTCTTGTAGGATGCAGCCTGGGATGTTATCGGGTCTCATGGACACTGTATGTTTTTGCCTTTGAGAGGGCAGTGATGACCTATTCCCCAGAGATAAGGGATGAGAGGCAGGTACTGGGGATGTCCTGATTTACTGATGGGGGGAACATAGGGGTGCAGGTGATACACACTTTTGCAGAGATTATCAGGTACACTTTTGTTTCTTATCTCAGTAAATGATGCAGCCAGGAATTTGGTAGCTCTGCCCAACGAACTGCTGTTCAGTTTGTGTTATCCACATATAGGTCGCTACTAAAGCGGAACTAATAGGGGACTCTATTGTTTGCATACAACTTCATTGTCAGATGTTTTTCTTTATGTAACTTTGTAATAACTGTCTGGAGCTTTTCTCCTTGGGTCTCCATTGAAAGTGAGATTCTAGCTCAGTTAGACTAACTGGTTAACAAATGTCAAATAAATAAATAATGCCTCTGGTCATGGCACCTTTTATTCTGATGAAGTCTTTTATATGAAGACAAAAAGCTAGCTGTGCAATTTGTCAGCTTAAAATAAAGTGTTTTGTGGTGGTTTGAAACATTTGTTGCAGTTCATTTCTGGAGATGGTGTCCACTCACAGCCGGATTTGATTTTTGCATCATTAGAGAGTATAACATTATACCGTCACTTACCCTATGAATGATTGACATGACAGCTCTCAAAAAATGCTTGATTGCAACTGATCAAGAACAGAATGTTCTTACATCCTACTCGCAACAATTAAAATAGGCCAAGCCCCCACACCTCCCTTAGTTATAGTTACTCCATAGTTACAAAGCAGAAGAGAAAGGAGAAACTGTCCAAAACAACATAAAAGGGTTCTCATCCAGAAAAAAAGAGGTCATTGTTCCCCTCTACTCGTCACTCATTAGACCCAATATAGAGTACAACGCCCCTTTTGGAATGTACCTCACAAGACATCTGCAGCAGCTGGAAACCACAGAAGTACCTCACAAAGAGGATTACTGGCCTCAAACAAATGCCCTACACTGACCGCCTCAAAAAACTCCAGCTTTACTCCGTAGCATATCGCCTACTCCGAGATGATCTCTGCCTAACATATAAAGCTATGTCAAACCCAGAGCTGTTGGACATGCTACACCTAAAGAAATCCCAATCCCTCCATGCTACATGCTCTAGGGACCTAAACCTTGTCACCACAATAGACAGGACACGCTGGAGGGATAGATTCCTGTCCCAGAGACTTCCTATACTCTGGAACAAGCTACCCATCTATGTCAAGGAAAGTTCTTCATTAGCACTCTTCAAGAAAAATCTTGATGAATGGATGGGAAATAGGAAATACACCCCAGTGATCACTTCTGTGTCTCTGCTGGACAGTGGCACAGGAAAATAACTTTCTTGGGTGGCGTAAGCTATGGTACCTTGCTGGCTAGGCTTACGTAGGCCCTTGGGCCGATAGCCTAGTACCTACCTTTGAACCTATGAACCTATAAGCAGGCTCACACAAACAGCAGTCTTGCAGTGCCAATGTGTGTAGCATTCAACTTACAATGAAATGTTAATTTACCTAGCTGTGTTCAGGCATTTAGAACACAATCAACTAGTTCCTAGTCACATATAGGGAAGGCCATCTTTATAATATATAAATGAAGGAATAAATACATAAATAAGTTCATCACTGATGAAATGAAGTTTAGAACCTTAGGATTTGAAATGCAGATTGATATCATTGAACATTCTATAAAAAGTATAGCAATATATTTTTTAATATGCAAAAGATTTACTTATTTTAATATCTCAGCATATTCTGGTACATTTTCAAATCAAGAACTTGAAATTGAACTGCAAAAACTTTCCAAGATGATATATATATATATATATATATATATATATATATATATATATATATATATATATATATATCATTTGTAAATAAAAATAGAGCCACCAAGTGGAGAACTAATTTGCTTGTTCAGTAAATTACCCAGCAGCCTGGCAATCTAATTCTTCCTCTGCTGTATATTTTTGTAGGTGCCCAGCAAATGTATAGGTATATACCTTAACCTCTTCCAGGGCAACAGCATCTTGTGTCCTACACCAGTTTTCTGATACCATGCTGCAGGACACGGATGAACATATCTGGGGCAGCAGGACTGCAGACGTTTTTCAACATAGCCCATTTCCCAGAAGTTCTGGGAACCATGAATTACACATACATTGCCATCTTGGCCTCACCTGGACTAACATACATCGATAGGAAGAGTTTCTGTTCCCTGAACTGTTAGCTGGTGTGTAATGCTCAGGGCATTACATGTGTACCACCCAGGCATTTCCCAAGATTCACACATGTTACATGCCCGACCTACTTCACACTGCGTTATTGAGGTGATAGGTGCACATATCGGTGGGGACACAGGGCACTATACACAGTTATCATTCAAACAGAGAGCAGGCCACATATAATGATGTAATTGTTGTGTCCTGGAGCCACAGATTATGATCCCTATTCGTAGTCCTCAAGACTGTGGCAGAGATGGAGTACAACACAGTTCATGCTGAAACATGGAATGTTGTGGAGTGCATGTTCATAAATCTCAAAGGGCAGCTATCTCAAAATTTCAGGTTATCTGCTGCAAAATATACCCGAGACCTGCAGCAGAATCGATGTAATGTGTGATGTTGCATACTATGGCACTGCGAAAACACTACTGCAGCAGAGAAACATCCTGGCAGGGCCCACCATAGCAGTAGGACCAGTATGCAAAAGATTAGCAGGTAGCAGTAGTACCACATGTAAGACAGCGATGAGTGAAATGCACTATGGCACTGACAAAAAGGCAGTGTCTGGTCCACAGCCAAAGTCATGACACAGACAGCATGGAATAAAACAATGCATGCATTATCACAGCCATGCTATGCAAGGCAGTACAGTGAATGGGCATGTTGTATATCAGACATAGCCATACTCACACAGATTAGGGATGGGTAGGGCACTGTCTTCATCATTTGCACAGGTGGGGGGGGGCACAGTGACAAGTGACAGCAACACTGTAACATAGAGTCACAGAAGGGGAATTTGGTGGCCACTTACTCTGGTAGGAGCTTGTGGGGATTCAGGAATGGCATCCTGTAGTGGTTGGTGTTAGCTGCTGTGTCATAAATGTTAGTGATGACCCTCTGGCATGCAGTCTCAGAGTTTGGTGAGATTCACAGCAAAGGGAAGGGGAAGAACTATTGAAGATTTTTTTTTGTGGATTACCGGTTTATCTGTATGCTGGTATTATTGGTTTTGAGCTTTGGTTTGGTAATCTTGATTGGGCGTTCCATGCCAGGAGCCTACACAGCATCATCATACATGACAAGAATCATGGCCATGAGCAGGTGTGGTAGTCTTTGTGCTGACAGGAGATATTTAAGGGGTAGAAATACAAGACTTTTTGCTTGAGCCCAAGGAGCATTGAAACACATGACCACAATACTACTGACAGCCAGGGGCAGAGGGCCATGTGGCCAATGTTGACAGTGAAGCCGTCTCAGCAACAATCTGTGTAGTCTGACTAGAGTGGGCATGTACCCTTCCACTCCACATACAGACCCTCTCACGGCCATGGACTGGATGGCCGTTACCATTTATCTCATCGAAGAACTCATGAAAGGAACATTTGCCAATAGTGACCTGAGCAGCACTGTCTGCTTCCTGTCCCTATACTCCACATCAGTGTGCAAATGTTACATGTTGTCAAGCAAGCCATGAAGCACACTCACTATCACCACAGTGTTACTGGTATCAGTTATCTGTGTCTGTATCACAGGCCTGCACATCTACTGATTGATGTGCAGGCCTCCTTAAAATGCATTGTCATGCCTGACCCTATGAATGGGAGGTCATCTTGTTCTTTGTAGCATTTCTTTCTCTAGATGCCTGATGCCCATGGTGTGCCCCCCACCACAGCTAGACATGACAGTGTCAGGCTATTGTGCTGTGTTCTCACTAACACATCCTATGATATGTGTCTCACTATTACTGGCATCCACAGCTGATTACACTGCTGTGGAGTATTGCCACATAGACTTCCTTCCTTCACTATTTGCACCTCCAAGTCCAACGAATTGATATGTTAAGTCCTGTATTCTTCAATTTTTGCATGTAAGTGTCCGCACGTAAAATGGTGTCCACACTTTACATCATACCAATAAGGCCCCCTTAGAGTGGTGCTTATACTAATGAGGCCATTTAGCGCCACTGCCTATGTCTGTGAACTACAGCAGAATGTCTGTGGCCAATGCTAGCCACACAGAGCTCAGTGCTAAGGAAGCATGTCAACCTATGTCCATGCACTCAGCCTGGCCTGCATAGACTCATATCATCATGGTCCTATGCTGCTGCACTACATTCTGCATAATATATTTATTTATTATCTGTTTTTGTTGACTGGGAAAATCTGACCAGGCAGGAAACCCCATTTTCAGCAGAGGACCCGGGAGAAAAGTTCCATAGAATCAATATCTTAACATAAATTTATAGCATTAAATAGAAAAATGTTTCACATAAAATTAATATTTACAAAAACATAGTAGCTTAGAAATAGAGCTGATTAATATATTGCAAACATATTATGTATTTGATTGATAGTACAGCTAACTTCCTTTCCTGACATGAAATTATAGTATAGAGTTTAGAACTGCTTTACATAATATTAATGCACTTGAATATTGTTTATCTACACCTGGTGAGAGTGGAAAAACAATCTGTTCTCTGCATAAAGGGTCTTTCAAGGATGTGCTAAGAGAAGCAGCCATATAAGTGAGGTTATCCAAAGGACATGATCAAAGCCAGCTGTGGTTTAAATACTGTTTTAGCTGGGTTTTGAAACATATTAACCCATCTGTCAGTTTGAGTGTGAGAGCTCTCTTAAGGCATTGCAATGATTGGCTTTGTATGGGGAGATGAAAGAAATTTACCTACTTTGTTATAGCATGTTTCTAATTTCATTTTGTTTCCAGTTTTGTTAAGATTAGTAAAATTAGGGTATACATACAGAAGAGCTTGGAGCTAGTATGATCTGGCAATGGATTTTTTTGCATTATCTGTGAGTGCCCTGTAGAGGGAACCAAGTTTCACATGTTTTTTTTTTGATGGCTTGATAGAGGTTCTTGCCAAATTTTAGGCAGTCATCAATTACGAATCCCAGTAACTTAAATTGAGGAACCACTTCAGTTTTAACAACCTTAGCTGATGATAACCTGCCAACTAAATATCTAAAGCTAGCAGCAGATGCTCTGGTACTCCCCATCTCTATTTTAATAAACCATTTACTAACAGAAAACCATGCCTCCTACATCTTTTTTGTAGTTTCTGTAACTGACACCTGTGTGTCACTATTGCATTGTGAACTGTTTCCTGCATAACGTCCATGTATGTGTCTGACCACAAGCTGTGCTACCTTACAGTGAATCACTTGTTAAACAGAGCACTGACATGTAGCTAGGTGATGGGCATGTGCCATAATTCTGCACACATAGTGTGGCTTGCTCCTCGGTATTACTGCAACATACCACTTGTGATAGTTGAGTTGAGATTTGCTGTGTCTCCTCCCTGTACATATAATGCTGTGTGGTGCATTGGCCATCCACAAGTTGCACCTGCACATACCATTAACACAATCAGTATAGTATGTGTCAGCGTTTCGGTGGTGTTTATCTGCAGTATGCACATCTTTTGTCATGGTAAGGGGAGCATGTGATAGTCTAGGTTGTCTGTTACCTACATGACATGGTCACTTTTGTGCTGGCCACTGAACATGTTGCATACTGCCATGCTCAGGAAATGACCACCATGACCACCATGTCACAGCATATAGAACATATGGCAGGCACTACACACTGTGTAAAACGGATGCTGCCTGTCTGTGGTCCATGTGTAAATTTGGAGTGTTGCATATGCCAAATGTGCCAAGACTCAACTTCTGTCTGCTTCACTTAAAAGTAGGGCACTGAGATACACTTGATGTACCATGTGTAGCAATTAATCCAGAATTCAACAAGTGGGACAACACTCATGCAGTGCTACTGTTGCTCATCACACACACACACACACACACACACACACACACACACACACACACACACACACACCAGTGGTTGTCCTTCTGCACCCAGCAATGGTGGTAAGTCTGACAACTTGGGAGACTAGCCACACAACAGGGACATGGTGAATCCTCATGTGGTAGAGTTGCTCACACACAAAGTGTGAGCCACCAATGTCAGCTTCTTCTTCTCTGTTAATACATTACACATAGTGCCCTCTTCCATTGTGACCATGTATCCTCCCTTGCCTGTGGTTATGATGACTGTTGTGCCACTTGTCACAAAAGGAAATATTGTCAGCCTAGCTATCTGGAATTTTGTAAATAATGGTATGTCATTTGTGAATATTAATATGATTTATATAGAAGTGTGACAGAGGGAGATACTGCCAACACAGCTGTCTGGAATTTTGTAAATAATCATATGTCATTTGTGAATATCAACATGATTTATATGCTTGTGTTACAAATGTATTAGAACTGTGTGTCATATAAGATGGTTTGTACAGATGTGTGCTGAAGAGATATGTTGTAGAGTACTCAGCTTAAAGATGCATCCACAGTGTACCCTACTGGAAAAGAACAGAAATGTTTATAAACTATTATTGCTGTGTAAATGTATATATTTTAATAGTGGGAACTGCCACATACAGGATTAACTTGCAAAACATCAGAAAAATAGATTAAATCAAATTATTTTATAACTGTGCCATAAAATATGGTTTCAGTGCAACAGGAGACATAATGTTTAGAACTAGAAGTTTTTTCTATTGTCTTTAAATGTGGAGGAATGTAAATTATTTTATGACTTCCACCATTTGCCTTAGATATAAGAGAAGTCCTTGTTTATGTATTTTCACAGGTAGATGCTAAATGCTACAAGCTGCAGTGGGGGCTCTCACCTGGGACAGTCAGATGACAAGAATTGATGTCATGTTGCAAGTATCCCAATATTTGGGATATTAATTTAAGAACTCTCTGAGATAGGTAGTACATTCTGTATTTTGTCTTTGACCTGACAAGAACATCCACTCACCACATCTGCCTGCTTGTTGTTCTGTAAGTAAGTTAACTAGGGTACAGTAATTTCTCTTAGATACAGTTAGGAATATGTAAAAAACAAGAAAAGTGCAGTTCCACGGCTGATAAAAGAAGAAATTCCAGATCCAGTGTAGTCAAAAAGTTTAATGAAAAAGATGAGCGCTTTCACAATTCAAACAATTGCCTCTTCAGATCACAAAAAGACCAAAAAACCATAGGTTTAAATATTCCATCAATTAACAATAATTAGTCATGTGATATGTAAAACAGTAGTGAATGTGCTAAGGAAGAGAGCTATTTAAAAAGACAACCACAGTAAAAAAACATCCTTCATAAAAAACATATGTATAAACAAAATACATAAAAACTGTTAAAAATTCTACAACACTCTAAATGACCTGACAATCTAGATATATTTAGATATATTTTTAGATATATTTTTTATATATATTATGTTAACTAATGTAGTACAAATATTATATAAAATTACTTTCTCAAACCCCTGTTTTTTTAATTCTGGTTTCAGGGAAACTACATCATTTATGCACTCTGAGTCTAAGAATCCAACTAGTTTCATTGCTTTCAGTGTTATTAATAATATCACCTAATCTCATATCAGTCCTGGTAACCTCCAATACCTGAAAGGCAAATTTATGCTGATCCCCTTCCTGTGCTACATGTTTAGCAAGTGCACTGTAGTCTAATCTTTTACTAATACAATATAAATGGTCTCTTATCCGTTCACGGAGACATCTGTTGGTCTTGCCAACATAAAATTTTCTACAAGTCATAAACTTAGCTGAATACACTAGATTTTTGGTGTTACAATCTGCTTTAACATTAAGCATGAACTTATGCCCAGAGTCACCATGTATAAAGCTCGGATCTTCATTTATACTGGTACAAATATTACAAGCACAATTGTTTGAATTGTGAAAGTGCTCATCTTTTTCATTAAAATTTTTGACTACACTGGATCTGGAATTTCATCTTTTATCAGCCGTGGAACTGCACTTTTCTTGTTTTTTACCTGTTGACTGTTTGGTTTTGTGCAGCTAACCATTGTGAAGTATTTATATTTTCTTGACAGTTAGGAATATAGTGAAGTATAGCTTAGAAGTTTTCTTTATTTATTTGAGACTGTCCTGTAATATTGCTTTAAATATTTCCTGTGATTTTGAACTCTGATATAACTGTATTTATTTACTGAGTATTTTCATGTTCTTTTATTATTTATTATTAAATATATTTAAACCTATCATCGTGGCTTACATTTGTGAGGCATATTTAAGTTCTGGGAGTACTTGCATATTTATTTGGTGACACTATATGGGCCACTCCTAATAGCCTTGGTCTTGGTCAAACTACCATTTGGATTAATATTAACATTACACAGTAAGATTGGACACCCTTTGTTAAGCGCTTTAAAGTAGTTAATAAAGAGTTGGCTGGTGGCAGTAATAACTACCTTATTGTCTGGGTAAAAGGGGGCATAGCTAATGAACCTGTACCAGCCTTTTCCAGGTGTGTGTGTGTGTGTGTGTGTGTGTGTGTGTGTGTGTGTGTGTGTGTGTGTGTGTGTGTGTTTATGTATAAATCAAGTCTCAAAGAGTGCGTGTGTGTCAGCTACTTGAGCAGGGACACAAAGCACTGGTTGGACAGAGAGGGTGCTGGAGGTCTTGGCTTGGCCACTCAACTGAGATCTCATCTCTATAGCTGTGCCAGTAGGGAGTCTTACTGGGGATCTGAAGAAAGAGGCAGAAACCATCCCCAGACTGACTGTGGTCTCTTTGTGCTCTTAAGGGAAATTGCACTTTACTGTGTGTGTACTTGTCATCCTCTCAGTGTACATCCCCCACTATTGCCAGTGATGAAGATTGAGGTTCCTTGATTATTGGGCCAGTGGTGAGGTGTCACACTACCTGCAACCCATTGTGGATATGTATGGTACTACATCTGTCTGATTTCAAAGGCCGTTCCACACATGCTGTGTAACTTTTGGAATTGTGAAGCTGTTATATACCATTGCTGTGTTTATTGTATGTTTTTGTATAGGATGTATACACTGTACTCCACACACGCTTCTGGGTTACATATCTGTCATACCATGGTGGCATACACCGGTCTATATTATAACCGTGAAAGCCCATTTCACTGAATATGTAAACATTGACACATATTGCGCGAACTGCGAATGCACCGAATGCCCTAAACCGTGAAATTCAAAATCTTGAACCGGCATAGTTGGCCAACCCCACCACTCGCTACATACTACCCACCCAAACAAAATAAATAAACCACATACATACACTAACCGAAACCCTACTTCTAACCCTAAAATAAGGCTTTCATACACTACCATGTATGCACTTACCTTAACCCGCATCCTAACCCTAAGGTCCGTAACTATCCCACACTTACCTTACACTTATACCGCAGAAGGGCCAATTATGCCATTTCGAGATTTTGAATTTCTTGGCTTAGGGCGTTTTGTGTATTCGCGGTTCGCACAATATGTGTTGAAGTTTACGTATTCGCTGAAACGGGCTTTCGCGGTTATGATATAGAACCGCATACACTATACCTGTCACTGTCCATAATAGCAACACAGCTAATAGACTGAGTCTTATCCACTATTATGTTACTTGTACATACTCTACCGGCTGTGCCTTTTGCACACACATTGTGCTTCTGTGGAAAGGTGAAGTCTGTTACCTGGTATATGTGGCCATGCATGCTATGGCTCATCCATGTTTTGCTGTGGGTAGTATTTTTATCTGCATACTACCAGTCATTTTACATATGTACTGCCTAGCTGATATACATAGATGCACATCACTGTTTTGGCTGGCCTGTCCTCAAAGCTGACAGTGACATTTAAATGACACACACATATCTATACATGTATAGCGGCCTCCTTCCTCCCTTATTGTTCTGCCTGGTATAGGACAGGGTACTTACCTGTATAAAGGGCCATACCTGACAAACAAAGATCAGATTATAATGGCCTCTGCTGTGAATCTCTCTGGAAATAATGGCATGTCCCACTGACTGCTTTTGGTATCCTTTATTGCCAAAATGAAAATATGTGCATTATGGAGTCAGGCATCGGGCCACTCATGTAGCTATTTTAATATGGCATCTGACATTATCATATACGGCTAATGTCAACTTTTAAATACCTTTTTGGAATCCATCATTTGGTTTGTTGATGTCTCTACATGGTCACTGGAAGGTCCCTGTAGCTAAGATGGTTAATGCTACAAACGCCTTTGCGTTGGCTGTGATTGAAATTCATGTATCCTCTTCGACTATCCATTCTGAAGTGGTTCACTATCTGCTGGTCTGTAAGGTGATGAAATGTAAGGTGCAGACAGTACCTGTTGTAGTGACACAGATGGGCACAGCGCACCATGCCTTGAGTGCTGACTCTGTTAGTGGCCACTAATACATGCTGTTCTTCTGTAGCTGTTGCTACTCTTAACATCTACAAATGCCTGTACATCCTAAAATGCTAGTGTTCAGAAAATGTTTTCACCATGACACAGTGTTCCTGTTTTATACATTTCTGAATCACTAAGCATGTCTGATTTCATTGTGAAGGCTTCCAGCCTAGCTAGATAGAATTTTGTAAATAATTATGTCATTGTAAATATTAATGTAATCCACAGGCTTGTTCTACAAATGTAAAGAGAAATATATGTTATGATTAAACTGTATGTTGTACTGAGCTTCAAAAATGTAACCACAGTGCACTCTGCTGGAAGAAAGCTGATAAGTCAAGCATTGTATGGCTGTTTGATCTCAAGCTCAGAGACAGGCTGTCTGGGCCAGGAAATTCTTTCTATTGTCTTTATTTAAGAGATAATTACTAAGGTTTTATATGTCTAATGTCTTTTATTGCTGTGGCTTCCTGGCCAGGTGCAGCTTACTAAGAAATGTAAATTCTGAGTTTCTGTTAGCCTGGGAACTAAAGAAGTGATAAAAATGATGTAATGTGAAATGACTCAGCAATACTAGGTGTTTATCAATTTAAGATTTTCTCAGAGAGAAAGATTTGAGCATTTTGGATTTTGTCTGAACCTGAACACATCAACTCACCAGCACTCTGCCTTTGCTCTGTAAGTAAGATATTTATTTAGAACAGTGACTTCTCTTAGAGATAGATAGAGGGCTTGCAGGGTCTCCTTTACTAGTTGCCTAGTGTTGTTATTAGGCAGGAAATATGGCTCATCCATCCACAGTAAGGTACCAGGAAAGGCTGTTAGCTAGGAAACTATTGCCTTCTGTAAGGAAATAATGGGCGTATAGGGTTTACACTGCTAGCTGCCTAGTGCTGTCATTGGGTGGGAAAACGGCTTCTCTTTTCACAGTAAGACATCAGAAATGGCTTTTAGTTCTGGTAATATTAATTTCAGTAAAGACACAACAGGTCTAACAGGATTTACATTGCTAGCTGCCTAGTGCTGTTATTAAGCGGGAAAATGGCTTAACAGTCTGCACTAAGGTATCAGGAACGGCTCTTAAATTTGGAAATATTAACTGCTGCATAGTCATACCAGGGCTTACAATGTATACATTGCTAGCTGCCTAGTCTTGTTATTTGGCAGGAAAACTGCTTCTCTGTTCACAGCAAGGCATCAGGAACGGCTTTTAACTTTGGTGATATTATTTTCTGTAAAGATACAACAGGGCTTATGGGGTATACATTGCTAGCAGCCTAGTGCTGTTATTAAGTTGAAAAAAATGGCTTTACAATCTGCAGCAAGATATCTGGAACGGCATTTAACTGTGGTAATATTAACTGCTGTATAATTACAACAGGGCTTACAGGGTTCACATTGCTAGCTGCCTAGTGTTATTAATAGGCGGGAAAAATGGCATTTCAGTCTGCAGTAAGGCATCTGAAATGGCTTATATCTTAGGATAACTTCTGCAAATATACCAGAGCTTACACTTTGATTAACCTAGAACTGCGTTACGCTACAAACTAGAACTGTGTCATAGGAATGTATTGCGATATGTCTGCCTTTGCAACTGTGAAGTTATGTTACTGATCATACCCTTTGCAACTCTGTACCTAAATCTCCTGCATGCACCATCTCAACTACCTATTTGCTCTTGTTCTTTGCATTTACATCAGCTTCATACACCTTACTCACCACTCTCACTTGCCCACATGTAATTACCCTCACATTCTACACTGTTACCCCACTACTTCTACTCACTATCTTTAACACTACCCTCTTTTATTCTTTCAGCTAGCATGGTCTAAAACTCCCTCCTGCCCATGAAAGCATTCTGCCTGGGTAAGGACTACAGTGGAACTGACCTCCCTGAATCCTGCTCTAATAAAATAAGTGCATGTAAGCTCCAGAAACTACTTTTTTTACAAAGACAGTTGGTTTCCCTATCTGCTCTTTGGATTTTGTAATTAAAATCCTTGTGGTCTCCTGAGCCCCAATAGTGTGCATACTCACAGGGATTACCCCATTTTCCCCACTAGATGGCAGCAACCCCCCCAACATTGCTCCCTGACTAGCTAGTACCCATTATATCCTAGTAAGAGTAGTCTTGGTACTATCCCTCTTAAAGGGGCCCTCTTCCAGGTCTAGCAACCCTTTATTTCACATCCATCTGCTGTAATTATCTTTTACAACCTATTTACCTAATTTAACTACAGACTCTAGCAGTCTTAGCACCACTATCAGTGTTCAGCCCTCACCTACACCCACTGATACTTTTTGGTGCTCACCTGTGCTTGGGGGTCTATACCCACTTTGTTTGCCCTTTGGGCTTATTCTGCTCCCCTACCCTACCCCCAAATCTCACCCACCCCCACTACACCTAAACATATACCTCACCTTACTCACCTGACTTTCTTCCTACTTCAATCACCAGCCAGAGCTAATTCATAGCTCCTCCTACTCTAACATCACACCCATACCTGCACTCACTACCTCCACCCCATTATCAAATAACACTACTAAAAGCTTCCAAACAAATATAATGCAAGTCCTACTACCCTTAATCCTACTAGCCCTGACATCCCTTTCCTACACTACAGCCATACAAACTAACCTACCCTTAGACACCACCTCATTTCATAGTACACATACCGAAAGACAAATCACCTCCCCTATATGCTTTACAGTCTGTCCAACATTATTTTCCACAAATATTATGCCACACACACACCCAACATCCATCTACCTACTACTATCAATAGGAAAGCAGTATACATATCACTCTCAAACCTAACCTATGTTATCAAACACAGTATAAGACTCCTCATAGCTGGTGACATACATCCAAACCCAGGACCCTCCTTTACTAACCTTCCAAAATAGAGCTCAATCTGATCTCCTAATAATTAATATCAACATAAGAAGTATTTCAAATAAACAAGTAGACCTACATGCTTTTATTTCTCACTACTCCCCTGACATTGTAACCATTACCGAAACATGGCTGAAACCACATATCACTAGTGATGAGATTCTACCACCAGGTTACAACATCCTAAGGCTAGATAGAACAAATAGGAAGGATGGTGGAGTCGCAATTCTATTTAAAAATTAAATAAACCTCCAACCATTTCATACCCCTCTACCATAATTTCAAAATGCTGAAACCATAGGCTCTATTCTATCAATAAACAATGAGGAAAAAAATAGCATCCTTTGTTGCTACATTCCTCCTGGAAATAACTCTCCAGCCATAGAAGAAATCCTTCAATGGTTGAATCAAAATTGTCCTCAGGAAACAATTTTACTAGGTCACCTCAGTACCAACTGGCAAACCTTCAGCTCCAAAAACCCTACCAACAGTATTAACCTCTGCAACTTCACACAACTAATTCAAAACCCCACCAGAATAGATAAAAACCCATAAACAAACCATTATTGACTGGACACTAGTAAATACCCCCAAACATCACTATCAGGTAGGGTCCCTACCTGACATTCTCAGTGACCATCTCCCTACTTTTCTCCTCAGGAAACGAACTAAAATACCCAAACCCATAACCTATAAAAACATCAGGGATGATCGTAACTTAACCGCAGACAAACTAAACAACATTCTCCACCAATGTAACTGGCTCCCTCTAAAACCCTACACCTAGATCAGGCAGTAGAATACTTTAATAGTACATTTATCTCAGTTCTGAATTCCACTGCACCTTTAAGAAAGAGAAAAATCAAAACAAACTATGCACCATGGTTAAGTCAGGACACAAGAGCCCTTCCTAAAACCAGAGACAAGACCTGGTAGCAATGTAAACAAGACAACTCTGAACAAACCAAACAAAAGTACAAACAACCTAGGAACCTAGCCAAAATACAAACCAATCAGGACAAACAAAACTACTTCCTAGGCCTCCAAAATAAACAAGCAAACAACCCCCAAAAGTTTTGGCATTCTATCAACTCATTGCTAAAACCTGGAAAAAATTGCTACCCCCACCCCCACCTCCCCATATACTAACAGTAAAGATATTGCCTCCCAGCTTAACTCTCACTTCATAAACTCAATCCAAACTCTATCCAATCAGCTAACAAACACCAATACTTCATCTAACACAACCACTAGAAACACTCCTGACAATACTACCAACCAGCCATCCTTCTCCCTCTCTTCAGTCCCTACATCAAAAATTAGAAACCTGCTCCACAAACTAAAACCTACCACACTAGCTGCAGACAGTATACCCACTAACGTCCTATGAATGGCAGCTGACTCTCTTTCTTATCCAGTATCAATCCTAATAAACAGGTCCATTCAGGAAGCCTATGTACCACAACTATGGAAAATATCCTACATTATACCTCTTCACAAAAGAGGCAAATCTTACAATTTTTCCAACTACAGGCTGATAGCTATTCTTTTCCCACTATCTAAGCTCCTAGAGAAATGCATACACTCACAAGTTATACAATTCCTTGATACTAACAAGCTTCTCTCATCCACCCAACATGGTTTCCGCCCTCACCATAGTACAACTTCTGCTCTTCTCTCTTTCAACAACCTGATTAATCAACATAGAAACAACAACAACTATGCATCTGCTACCTTCGTAGACCTCTCAAAAGCTTTCAACATGGTCTCACACCCTAAACTACTGGACAGCCTTTATTCTCTATCCTTTACTTCCTCTACCATCTCCTGGTTCAATAGCTGCCTATCAAACAGACAACAATCTGTACAATGGAATAATGAGCTATCCCCTCCTCTCCCCAACTCAATAGGAGTACCTCAAGGCTCTATACTAGGCCCACTACTTTTCATGATTTTTACAAATAATCTATATACCTCCTCTACTTTGCGGTGGTGGTGCTGCGGTAGCATTGTCACCTCACAGTAAGACGTTGTCCTGTTCGATTCTCGGCTACAGCGTCTTCTGTGTGGAGACATGCATGAATGGGCGTACCTTCGTTGAAGGTTGTGCATCAGAGCTGGCAACTCGGCACATAACAATCTTCTGCCAATCATTAGTGAACCGGAGTACCGCTGTGGCGACCCCTAACCGGGAAAAGCCAAAAGACACAACAACAATAACAAAAAAATCTATATACCTCCTCTAAGCAAGCCTCACTAATTCAGTATGCAGATGATTCCACTCTCATCTGTACAACCCCATCTGTCAATACCCTCCAACAACTAGCCCAGGAATCTTTCTCTGCTATTGAAAATTGGATCACTGACATCCAACTTATACTTAATCCTAACAAAACCAAACTTCTGCTGTTCACACCTAATAAAACTAATGGTTAAGGTGTTTGCCTTACAAACACAAGGTACAGGGTTTGAGTCTCACAAGGGATAATTGACTAGGCTTAAAATGGCTCGCAAGTGCAATTAGCTTAGTACTAATCTATGAACCTATGAACCTATGAACCTCCACTTTCTCTAGCTCATCTAGGAATGGCACTATCATCTCTCCATCCACTCACACAAAACTCCTAGGAGTTGAAATAGACAACAACTTAGCATTTGATCTTCACATAGCACAAACTATTCAAAAGGTTCATAAGAAAATGGGAACCTTATAGAGGCACAAAAACTATCTCACAGAAAAAGCACGCATCACTCTAGCTCAAATACACCTCCTATCAATACTTACTTATGCAGCACCTATCCTAATCCACACTAAAAAAATCAGATCTGGATAAGTCAGAAGCATGCTACAACAAAATAGCTAAATTTGCCAACAATTCTTTCTTTAGAACTCATCACTGCCAAGTACTAAAAGAAATTCAATGGCTTGAATTTCCTAACTTACTATCTTACCAACAACCCACCTACGTCTTTAACATCAGAAACCACCCAGACAAAACTCCAGCCCTCAGTCATCTAATAACCTCCCACTCTTCCAGTCACCCTCTATGCTCTTCCAATAAACTCCTCCTCAGTGTTACTACTGCTAACAACACTGCAGGAAAAGCCCTTTATTCCCACATCATAGCAAAAAAATGGAACAATCTCCTCACCAATATAACCTCCACAACAACAAATACAAACTTCAAAAAATCACTCAGATCTCATCTCAGGACAACTTGAATTTGCCCATGTATCACATGACAATCCTTATACCTTTCTTCTATCTTCTATCAATTTACTCCAGTCTTAACATCACACTATATCTATACACATTGAAATACTGACTCTTGTCATATATCATATTGTTCTTTCTGCTCCCTTCTATACATACTTACTAAACCTGTAAGCAGTTCTTACTACCTTTGTAAAACTATCTCAAACTGTAACTTTTGTCCTGCAAAACCTGGTAACTACTGGGAACCAAACTCTGAATATAGCTGTCTAAACCCTTTCACTGAACCCTTGTAAATATTTCTCAAAACTGTATCTTAGTCCTGCACTGCAAGTTTAACTATAGTTAACAAAGTAAAGAATAACTCTACTTGTAAATACATTTTGCGCTATTACCTGTTTTGTATGTATATCTCTAATTGTATAAATGTATGTATATCTCTAATTGTATAAATGTCTTCTTAATTGTGGAGCTTTTCTCCCCGGGCTCCACTGCAAATGGACCTGGTCCAGCTGGATTTTCCCTGTTAACAAATGTAAATAAAATAAATAAATAAAAAATAAATGGCCAGATTAGTCTAGCTGTTTTCGATATTTATGTCAGACTATTCTACAGTATTATTTTAAAGCATTTTCCTGTGATCTCTGAACTCTGTAATGTCATTGTGTTGAAGTAATAAGTATTGTCTTGTGTTTTTATTATGTATTATTAAATATTTTTAAACCTTTCAACTCTGGCTGTTTTGTGTAGAGATAACTTAAGCTCTAGAGTACTTGCATGTATTTAGTGATACTGTACTAAGCCACTCCAGAATAACCTTAGCTCTGGGTTACACTTACTATTTGGATAACAGTAATATTGCACAGTGAAACTGGTCACCCTTTAGGAAGGGCCTTATTAGTAGCTGATAAGAGTAGTTGGTGGCAGTGATTACTACCTTATAGCCTGGCAGGAGAGGGCATAGCTGGAGAACCTGTGCCAGCCTTCCCCAGGAGCATCTGTGTGTTTGTATATAAACCAAATCTCAAAGTGTGTGTGTGTGTGTGTGTGTGTGTGTGTGTGTGTGTGTGTGTGTGTGTGTGTGTGTGTGTGTGTGTGTGTGTGTGTGTGTGTCAGCTACTTGGGCAGGGACATGAAGCACTGGTTGGACAGAGAGGGTACTGGAGGTTTTGGCTTGACTACTCGGCTGGGATCTGTATCCTATAGCTGTAGCAGTGGAGAGTCTTACTGGGGATCTGGACAGAAAAAGAGAAACCAGCCCCAGACTGACTGTGATCTCTGTGTGCTCTTAAGGGAAATTGTACTTTACTGTGTGTGCACTTGTTATCCTTCCCAATGTGCACGCCCCTCACTGGTGTTATTGGTGAGGATTGAGGCTCCTTGATTACTGGGCCGGTGCATGGGCATCACAGTCATTGCTTGCATAATCTTTGTGCCTCATTTGCATGGGGTTCCTCATTTCCATATCAGTATGTATTCATTTGTGTGCACTACATACATTGCTACTTTTCCAACTAGCATGACCACGCTCTTTCTCTGAATCTTCCATATTCTGCATGTTGTCAGTACCTACACTGATTTTCCCTGACACTGCAGTAATTGTCTATGAACCGCAGTCCTTGTTTTTCAGGTTCACATCAGTGGCATTAACAGTACATAATGCCACCTTAAGGCATGTGTATATAAAAAAGGCTGAACTGAAATTCTCATAGAAATGTCCAGTGGCTGCGTCTAAAATGACACACTGTAGAAAGGGCTGGCTGTACCTGTAGGCTTGAAATGAAAACACGGAGAAGCAGCTTTAATCCATGTGGTATGGTCCTGCTAGAAACTTACCATATTCCAGATTGCAGATAAAATTTGGACATACTTTCTGATACACTTGAGAAATTACTTCTCACTGGAAGTTTGATTGGATTGAGTGATTGATAAATTGACTGAAATGGTGGGTTTACTGTTAGACATGAAAAATGGAAGACATTGAAGAGGCATGCATTGCCTACATTTCATTAAGTAGGAATGTGTATATATATATATATATTTTTTTTTGCAGGTGCATTTTGCCCCCATGCCAGCTGAGCATCATTGCTGAGTATCAGCCCTGGAGGTGAGACCATCTTTGAAAGGAGCCATCAGCCAGGCAATCATAAGGGTCCTTTGTGCCCTTACCCACTCCTACTCCTACCGTGTAGGTAGTTCTCCCATGCTGCTGGGATGAGGGCCTGGCTTCATCACCCCCAAACCTGGGCTGTTCATGTTTCTGAATAGAACCTATATATTCCCAGGCTGAGGAACTACACAGTGCAAGCCCTGTCTTGCCAGTCCATATTTCCAAGGAATAGATGGAGGCATTTCTGTTATACCTAACTCCTG
Organism: Protopterus annectens; assembly: GCF_019279795.1. Lineage (NCBI taxonomy): Eukaryota > Metazoa > Chordata > Ceratodontiformes > Protopteridae > Protopterus > Protopterus annectens. The sequence continues at coordinate 1,915,285,841 of NC_056731.1, forward strand.
CTTGTTGGTGCCAATTTGAGTAAACAAGCCTGCCCATGTCCCACTACTATGTGTATGTGTGCTTTTCTACATGTGCAGGCAAGGTTACCATCACTGGCTTGGGTAAGCCTACACACATCTGTCCTAAGTTGGAACTCCCCCCCTGCAGTCTTGCCTCTACCTACTGACTTGGTTCCAGTCATCCTTGGAGCAGCAGGCATGACTAACCAGGACCACCATCCCTCTCCCAAATATGGACATGCCCATCCTCCCTACCTGTATCATCACACACCCAAACCAACAAACTTGGGTCAACTGGGATATAGTCAGAGTATCCCAAAAGCTCCACTGGTACAGGCAGGATGTGTATATAAATAGTTTAATATCTGTCATTCTTTCCACCAATGCTTTATGGGTTCAGAGGTTCATAGGTGTGTACTAGGTTAATGGCTCTGGGGCCTTTACAAGCCTAGCCATAGGATAACCCTGGCATCGTGCCACCCTACAGTGCCTCTGTTGAGTAGAGCTGCTGGTGTCATCCCCGGGGTGAATTTTCTATTTCCCATCCACTCATCAAGATTTCTCTTGAAGAGGGTCAGCAAGGTGCTCTTCTTGACATGTATGGAAGGCCTATTCCATAGCATGGGCAGTCTCTGGGTTATGAACCTGTCCCTCCAGTATGTTATATTGATTGTGGTAATGAGGTTGAGTTCTCTGGAGCATGTGATGTGGAGGGATTGGTATTTCTTTAGATGCAGCATTTCTAAAAAAGCTGGGTCAGACATGGCTTTGTAAGTCAAGCAAAGATCGCCTCTAAGTAGGCGATATAAGACAGAGAATAGTTGAAGTTTTTTGAGTCTGTCCATATAGGACAAGTGTTTAAGACCTAGGATCCTCTTTGTGAGGTACTTTTGTGGCCTCTGCAGTTGTTGCAGGTGTCTAGTAAGGTACATGCCAAAATGGGGCATTGTACTCGATGACTGGCCTAATGAGGGAATAGTAGAGGGAGACAATGACCTCTTTCTTCCTGAATGCAAAACCCTTAGTAATGAGATGTGCCACATAGAAGGACTTTCTGAAATGTGGTGATCAAAACAGAGGTTACTGTCAACCTGTTTTCCCAGATCTCTTATAACGCCTTCTGTGTTCAGTGGCCTGCCATCGATGTGGTAATTCATGGGTGCCGGGTTTTTCCCAAAGGATAATGACACTTTTTTTGGCATTGAGCTTAAGGCCATGGTTCTGGTACCAGTCGTTGGTCTCAGTGAGGCCATTCTGTAGGAAGTCAGCATTACTTGGGGGAGTTAATAATAGCTCCCAACTTGCAATTGTCTGTGAACCTTAGAGGACCCAGGACCAAACCCTGTGGGACTCCACTCATGACTGGTCGGCAGTCTGACTTGGAGTTAGCTACTTTCACACTGTGGGTTCTATCTGTGAACCGGTTTGCAACCCACCTAGTGATATAGCAGTTGATGCCTAGCCTAGTGAGTTTTTGTATGATTCCTGGGTGGGGAATGGCATCAAAGGCCTTGGCCAGATCAAGGTAGGCTGTATGAACCACCTTGCCTTCATCCACAACTCTGGTGACTGACTCAAAGAAGTCGACCAAGTTCAGCAGGCATGATCTACCCTTCACAAAACCAAACTGTGTGGGATCCAGAGTTTGGAGACTTCCTATATTCTTGTTTATTAGGTCCATGATGATGCGTTCCATAGCTTTGCATATCAGACTCATCAGGATAATGGGGCAATAGTTCCCAGGGTCTGTAGTCACTCCTCCTTTGTGGAGAAGGATGACTGTAGCAGTCTGCCATTTGGTAGGGACAAAGCTTGAGGTGAGGCTGTGATTGAACAGGGCACACAGGTGAGGTGCCAGTTCACTCTGTTGTTCATGTAGAACACAGCCAGGGATATTGTCAGGTCCCATAGAAGCTGTCATGCAACTATTCTCCATTTGCATGGGTACCATGAAGTTAGCCACCTCTGTTTTTAGGAGCCCAAAGTTAGCTTTAGAGAAGTTTTTCTTGGTGGTTACCTTTGCAGGGGGTGGGAGGGATGTGGATTTCCAATGTGATTAGTTTGTGGTTGGATCTAACCAGGGAGGAGTTGACTATTGGTGTAGATCAATGGTTGCCCATGTTAGTAATGGCCAGGTCAAGGATGTTGCTACCTCTAATGGGGGTAAGAATGAGCTGGTCCAGGGCATTGGAATTAATGAATTCCAGGAAACGCTAGGCAAGTGTATTTGTACATGAGTAGTTTTCCCAGTTAATGGAGGGATAGTTGAAGTCACCCAGTAGAGAGTGTTAGGTTGGACCCTAATATTCTCTAGATTGCTTAGGAATGTGGAGTGTGAGTCTTGGGACATGGTTGGGGACCTATAGCAGGCCACCACCTGAATCCCTGTCTTACCCAATGTTAGCTGCACCTGAAGTATCTCTAATGTGTTATGTTGGGCTACTAGTCTGGAGGTGTGCACATCCTTTATGAATATGGAAACACCACTGCCTTTGGACCCTCGGTCCAAGTTCTGGGACCAAAAGGTGTGAAATGAGTTAAAGCTTGGTAGTGCAGTGGTGATTCCTGCTGCCTTGAACCATGTCTCTGTTACAGCACAAATGTCGATGTTTTCCATTTTAAAGAGTGCTTCGAGCAAGTGCATTTTCAGATTTAGACTTCTAGCATTGAGCAGCATGACCCTCAGATTGTATTTGTTTGTAGCTGTTATGATGGTAATTTGGTCTTTTGGAACAGCGCCTAAAAAAGGCATTATAGGTGTGGCAAGAGCCTTGGCCAGTAACCAGAAGCCCCGGGGCAACAGATGCAGACCATCTCTGGCAAAGGATCAAGGTCTGCCAATCATGTCATCCCAGGCAGACAGATACTGGATCCCCTTAGAATGACACCAGAAACGTAGCCAATTGTTGAAACCAACAAGAAGGGAAGAAAAGTTCTTACTTTTTTCCCCTTCACTAGTTTTGGTGTCATTTGCTTCCTGCCACCTCCTGGTCAAGTAATGAGAGTGCTAACAGGTATATCCTCCAATTGCCCGTGGAGATGACAGTTTACAAAAAGCTGCACTGATGCACACAAACAATATATCTATATCCATTTCTATATATATCTATGTCTATAGCTATATCTGTATCTATATATCTATATCTATGTAGTTTTTGCTTGAGTTTTGTTGAGGCAGTTCTTCAACCTCTGAATCTTCCCAGGTGTGACAGTATTATTGTTGCTGCAGAGTTTATTTAGCAATATGTCTGCAACAGGACTGCAAACATGAACCACTTAAAAAACTTGGTAACATCTCATACTTAAAGGCTTTGGTAGTAGCATTTCTAGGACTGCATACAGTGATATTAATCCCTAACATTTGGGCCACAAAATCATGCCTTACACTACAAACTCCAGTCTCTTGTAAATTTTGGTAGCAACATTCATTATAGTTGAAACCTCTTAAAAATTCCATTAGTATTTCAAACCTGAAAGTTTTAATTGCAGTGTTTCTTATGTAAAGGTAGACTTAAAAACAGTTTTGTGGTAATATACATTGCACTGTAAATGCAAGCCTCTTGAAAGCTTTGCTTCTATGTCATACTGAAAAGTTTGGGCAGCAGCATGGCTTTAAAATTGCAAATTCAGATGTAACGTTTTTGGTGGCACTGTTTCTTACAATGCATGTTACTGCATCTTAGATAATGAGAGAACATCTTCAGTCTACTGGAGAATGAATGTTCTCCAACATGGTAGAGATCTCCTGTTAAAAACAAGTTCACTGCTTCATGGCAGCTGAAGCAAAGCATGGACTGAAAAGAAATAAAGAGATAAACAGACATCATGTTTTACACTCACAAAATGTGTCTTTGCTGTTTAGTAAGTGAAAAAAAATAAGTCAAAGAAAAAAGTAATGTGTGCATGTGTATGTGCGTTTGTAAAAGATACAGAATGAGAGAGTGAAACAAAAGAGAGAGAAAAACATACCGAGAGAGAGACAAAGGCAGAGAGAGCAAGTGAGTGAGACTGAATGCATAGCTCTCAATTTCTTTGTTCAAGAATTCTGGATAAAATCAACAATATGGGGAGGGACTTAAAATCATAATCAATCTTTAAATATAACAGATGGATTTTCTAAACAATAAGAAGAATATAACTATAAAGTTTGGCTTCATTCACCGACAATGAACTTCAGTGATTTACCAGAAAATCAAACATTATGGAGGGTAAAATTAGGTGCAGTTGAGAGGCATGGATGCAATGCACTACACTGTATAATTTTCTTGTCATTCATTTTAGCAAAATGAGGCATCTGAAGAGTTCCAATCAAGAAAGTAGCACATTTGTGTGTGATGTGTATGCAGGTGTAAAATAATTGTACAACTTATATTTTGGATGTAAAATGCTTTCTACAGCAACAATTATATATGCTACAGCAAGTTTGAAACATTAGGCAGAGAAACTATTTTACATAAAAAATATTAAAATAATTTATATATTTTATATATATATATATATATATATATATATATATATATATATATATAATTATATATATATATATATATATATATATATATATATATATATGTGGGTCTACTTTGACCCATTGAAATTATGCAATTTTGTGACTCCATTTTCGCGAAAGTGCATTTATTCGAAAATGCACTTTCGTGAAAATCAGTTCAACAAAGTGAGGTTGTCGGTTTCAGGATCCTCTGGTGGTGCATGTATGGTGTTTTTAGTGGTATCTGGGAGGGGAGCTTGTTGTTGTAGATCGCGGTACAGTTTGGCTAAGGGAATATTCCCTTTTCCACACTGTAGTGCAATCTCGGAGTTAGTATATGTAAGTAGTGGGGATGCAGGGGAGCATGCATACAGGTGTTTTGTGTATTTTTTTTTATTTGTTGTTTCAGTGAGGTAGGTTTCGCAAAAGTGCATTTTTGAATAAATGTACTTTGGGAAAACAGAGTCATGAAATTGCAGTTCAGTGAACTGTAATTTTGATGGATCAAAGTAGACCCATATACAGATGCATATGTGTGTGTGTGTGTGTGTGTGTGTGTGTATATATATATATATATATATATATATATATATATATATATATATATATATATATATATATATATATATATATATATATATATATATATATATATATATATATATACACCATATCCTAGCAAACCATATTCGCCCTCTATATATTTATTTGTTTTTGTTGACTGGGAAAAGTCTGATTTGGCAAAAAACATTTTCAGTGGAGGCCTGGAAAGAAAAGCTTCACATTTAACTTACACATGATGTATATTTATAATTGTAGGGTAAAAACATCTATAAATGAGCCTATTGACATGATTTTTTAGACATTTTTAAATATTTCTTACATGAGAATAACATTTAAACACAAAAAATAAGATCGAAATTAACCTAAATTGGATAATTATTGAATACTGAAATAACATACAGTAACAATTAACATATTTATAGCATGATGGCACAGAAAAGATCAGACTGGGATGTTTTTGAGTTCAATAATAATTTACAGACAAATATAATTTAACTTAAAAGTGATAAGAAAGACATAAAAGGAGAAGTTATGAAAACAAGCAGGAAGATAAATGGACAGAGGAAGAATTTATTTTATTTTATTTATTTATTTATTTAACATTTGTTAACCGGGCTAGTCTAACTGGAGACATCTCCATTTTCAGCAGAGGCCCGGGGAGAAAAGCTCCACAAATTGTACAGACAGTAAATACAAAACAAAAATGAAGAGAACAAAGTTTGATAGGATAAGTAAGTATAGTGCACAACATATGAATTAAGTCCTGGTTTAGTAATACATATAATTAGCAGTTTTGGACTAATATGATAGGAAGTAAGAAAAAAAAAGAACATTTGCTGAGCCATGGTTAGTCAGGATTGAGACAGGGGCACAGCCAGTGTTTTATTAGGTGTGTTTTTAGTTTTTGTTTAAAAAGAATAGGAGATGTGATGGAAGTGAGTTCAGTGGGAAGCTGATTCCAAGACTTACCAATGGTGTTGGAGAAAAGGGAGTCACCAGCTGAGTTATTAGATTTACATATAGTAACTAGAAGTTTGTTAGAGGACCGAAGGGAATTGAGGTTTGTATAAGGGGTAAAGAGATTAGAGAGGATAGGTGTATTGTTGGGTTGGTAGAATATTCTATGGACAAAGGTAAGTTGAGAGAGTAATAGCATGTTGTGAAATTCAAGCCAGTGAAGTTGCTGTAGATTCAGACAGTGGTGGGTTCTATATTTGTTTCCGGTGACAAATCTTGCTATGTTATTAAGAGTGTTAGCTAACTTAGAGAGATTGTTCTTCTTGAGGTTAGTGTAAATGGGTGAAGCATAGAGAAGAGTAGAAATAAGATGAGAGTGGGCAAGTGTAGCTTTAGCATTGGGAGTTAAGAATGTTTTAATTCTGTAGAGGGAGCCCAGTTTTCGATTGGCTATTTTAATGGTATTGTTAATATGAGTATCAAAAGTAAGGCTGTTATCTATAGTCACACCTAGCAGCTTAGTGGTAGAATCAGGGGATATAACAGTACCATCGCTAGAAGAGATAGAGAATTCTAGTGGGGGGGGCCTAGAAGTAGGCTTAAATAGGAGGAGTTTGTTTTTTTTAGCATTCAAGAGTAAACAGCGTTTTAAGAACCATGTCTCAACTGTGTTGAAGACGTTTTGAGTAAGGGTTTGTAACTCAGAGGAAGTTTTTGCGGAGCAGATAAGTGTGGAGTCATCAGCATATTGAATGCAAGTTGCTTGGGGTAAGGCCAATTGAAGGTCATTTATGAATAGAGTGAAAAGGAGAGGACCTAGAATAGAGCCCTGGGGAACACCAAGAGTGATAGGTAGCAGAAATGAGAGATTGTTACCCCAGAGGACGGCCTGCTTTCTATTGCTGAGGTAAGAGGCAAACCAGTGTATAGCCTTGGGTTCAGGAGAGATAGATTTCAGGATTTGTAGGAGTAGGGGATGGTTGACCATATCAAAAGCTTTGGAAAGGTCTATAAAGAGGGCTGAAGATAGGTTGTTATTGTTGCGATTTTTAAAGATATAATCAGTGAAGGAAAGGAGGGCAGTGGTAGTACTATGAAAAGGCCTAAAACCATGTTGGCAATTGGACAGAATATTATATTTAGTAAGGTGATTCATTAGTTGACGGTGTATGCATTTTTCCATAATCTTTGCTATTGGTGATAAGAGGGCTATGGGTCTATAATTGGAGTACTCATTGGAGTTGCCACCTTTATGTAGGGGGATGATGTATGAGATTTTCCAGATATCAGGAATGGTTTCTTCGCTAATAGTTCTGTTTATAAGGATGGATACAGGGTAGGCTATTATGGATGCCGCTTTTTGAAGGTATTCGGCAGGAAGTTGGTCGGCAGAGGGGGTACAAGGTTTAAGTTTTTGGAGACATTTTTGGATAAAGGAGGTGGAGATAGGTTGTAGTTTAAAGGTAGGGAGATTAGTAGAAGTGGGATCAGGGATGGATGATTTATCTATGGAGAGGTGAGAGGCCAGAGAGTTAATGGTTTCAGTAAAGAAGGAGTTAAAGGTGTTGGCAGTTTCTAGGGTTGTGTTTTTCTGAGTCAGAGGGGGAGGGAGTAGTAGTCTTTCCAGGGTGAATAAGTTTATTTAAGGTTGCCCAAAATTGTTGTGGTTTATTAGTATTAATTTGTTGGAGATTACTATAATAGTTTCTTTTGTCACAGATTATGGCTTTTTTGGTAGAATTTCTCAATTACCTAAAGATCAGTTGATCGGAAGGAGATTTACTAGATCTCCATTTTGTCCAGGATTTATTTCTGAGTAACATTTTTTGTCTTGTTTCTTTGGTTAGCCAGGGGGCTGGTTTAGTTTTAACTTTGATGGTACGTTCTGGTGCATGATTGTCAAGGATTGATAAGAATCTAGAATTGAAATATTCAACCGCATCTGCGAGTACGAGAGTTTTTAGGGGGTTCCAGTTGCAGGCATTTAGTTCAGATAAGAAGAGGATAAGGTTAAAGTGTTTATTATATCGTGAGGTCTTAAGGGCTGGGTTGTTAGTGGTAGTAGTCTTTAGTCTTATGATATAGGTTAGGTAGTGGTCACTAATGTTATCAGGTAAGGTACCTGCAAGGTAGGATTGTTGTTGTTTGTTAATTAGAATCCAATCTAGTATGCTTTCTTTGTTGCTAGGTTTGTTGATCCTGGTAGTGGTGTTAATTATTTGAGAATAGCCATGTAGATTAATATGGGTGGTGGGGTTATCTGAGTTAATTAAGGACCAATCTAGGTTTAGGTCTCCTAATATGATAGTTTCTTGGGGGTAATTTGAAGACGTCCAACTAAGGATGTTTTCGATTATAGTAGTGTTGTTTCCGGGGGGTAGGTAGATACAGATTATAAAGATTGATTTATTTGGGTTAATTTGCAATTTTGCCAAAAGAAGTTCAGCCTTGGTATCGACTTGAGGTTCATAGGGAACTAAGGATATGTGAAGTTTTGTCTTAAATAGCAAGGCTACACCCCCACCTCTGTGGGTATTTCGATCTTGTCTCACAATGTTATAACCTGGGGGAATGATTTCATTATCTTTAGTGCAGGGTTTTAGCCAGGTTTCTGTAAGACAGAGAATATCGAAGGAGTGAAGATCAAGAAGAGAATGGAGATGTGTGACTTTGTTGTTAACACTTTGTATGTTCAGGTGTCCTATAACTAATGCATTAGATTGAGAGGTAAGGGATGGGAGGGAGGGGCTACAAATAGTAGGTCTGGCATCAAGAGAGGTAGCTCTGGGCCCAGGGTTGGGATGTATGTCGCCATCTATTAGGGTAGAAGGGTTAAACTGGAATCGTGGAAAGAAGGAGAAGTTTGTAAGGTATTTTATTCTTTTTGAAGAGAGGGTATATAGTTTAATATGTGAGAGTCGATGATATTTGGCAGGGAGATAGGAAGGGGTGGATGTAATATTTGAGTGAGATAATGTTAATGTAGAAAGATTTGAGGCTGTTTGCTTATGAGGGTAGTGAATGTGGTTTATGGATTTGTCTTCAAAAGATGTAAGGATGTAAGGTAGTGAGACAGCTAGTGAAGAAATAAGTAGGAGTGACAGTTTACCTAGGATATTTCTAGTTGTACTGTTCATGTAATGGGGTTTGCTGTTTTTAGATGGCATCTTGAGGTGAGGAGCAAGGATCTGAGAGTAGAGGTAGTTATATAGGGAGGTAGTTATATAGGGAAAGTAAATTGCTGTGAGGTAGAAGGCTATATAATTGCTGTGAGGTAGAAGGCTATATAATTGTAATAGTATTGGGGTGTAATAGAATAGTATTGGGGTGTAATTGAATAGTATTGGGGTGTAATAGAATTGTAATAGTATTGGGGTGTAAGAGATGGAGGAAATGTAAAAGTTTATGAAATAAGTGCAGTATGAGGAGGAACGATAAGGTATAAAAAGACTGATTAGCAAACTGGCTGGAGAGTTGAAGAAAAGTAATCTGAGTAAAGCTGGCCAGGTGAGCAGGAAGAACAGAGCCATCTTTGTCATAGGTACTGTTTAAGCAAAGTTTTGAAACTATTTAAGTTTTCTTTAACTATGTGGAGATTTCATTCCAGAGTTTTGACACATAATGAGAGTAGAGAGAGTCTCCAGCAGTGCTGAATGTCTTACTGATACACAGTAAAAGTTTGTTGCTAGAGCGAAGGTCTCTAGTACAGTAAATAGGGTTGCCAGCTGTCCGGTTTTTGACCGGACTGTCCGGTTTTCAGACAAATTGTCCAGTTAACAAATTCCATCAAAACCAGATTTGCGAAGTCCGGGTTTTTTTTGCCACCACCGCTGACGCCGTGAGAGCAAGCGCCCTAGCAAGTACTAGTTACGATCTTTTTTGTACTACAGCTAACTAAGCCTATGTTGTAACTTGTAAGGTTCATACTTTTTTTTCAAAATAAGTTGATATACACATGCGCCCGAAGAGGGAATATTATTATTATTATCAGCAGGCAGTTGAAGATGTACTCGTAATTAACAAAAGCTAACATCTAAAATGACCCTCATTTGTGTAACCACATCAGAGAGCTTTGTGATGGGCAAAGAACCACTTTTTGTGACTAAGACTCTTACTTTAATAACAGTAGATAATAAAATCAAGTATAGGTGTTGTGTACGAAGAACGGATTCCCCCTATCATGGAAATAGACTATTCGGGTATGGAAGTAAAGTAGTCTGTTGTGGTCTCACAGAAGTAGAAGTGATTAGCACAAACATCGGCAGTTTTAGTTACTGAAGCATTATGCTCTGTATTACACTTTCAAGCACCCATCAGTGATCTCACGTCGCAGGTCCACCGCCCATGTTCTCCTTTAAGTACGGCTTAGAATCATCATGCGTGCATGCTTATTCCACCAGCGTGGAATGGAAATCTAATCATGCACAAATTTTAAGCTAGCTAAGCGTAAGCAGCCAGTTCCTGGACTGTGAAGAGTAAGAGGCAAGACTAAGGGGGTGTGTCACCAATTAGATAGCCTAGGTCAGGTGAGGACTTAGCAGATAGCAGTGTGTTACTCTCTCTTTTTTGTAATTCATAATCATAGTAACCTTTGTGCATAAGATCAATGTCCTGCTACTCTCTGAGGAAAGGAAAGTCTGTGCTGTCAGTAGAGGATGACAGAAGTGACTGACATAACAAACAATCCGCTAAGAAAAATTCTTTGCTGCCTGTCTGAAACGCTAACAAATATTTTGTTAGCATATGCCTGCCTCTGTGTGAAGGATCTGTGTAAGACTGTAACTGTGGCACTTAGCAAGACCAGAGAGATGAGGGTTTGAGAGTTAGGGCCCAGGCCAGGGTCAGTATAATTTTTGTATGGTTAATAATTGAGTATTAACTGTGTGTGACAGAGACAGAGAGAGGGAGAGAAAAGAATGCTTGAAAGGTCAAAAGCTGTAGTTGGGGAGACAGAAGACAGTATGATATAGTAAGAGAAGTGAAGAGGTACTAGAACAGACAGGAGAAATCAGAGAGCTAGGATAAATGGGCATACCTCTCATCAACTTTGGTCAAGCATTCTAGACATCCAAAACTAATGGGGGTGATGAACCAAGGCCCATCATCAGCAAAAGATTTTATATATTACTCTAAATCACTTAAAAAAGTCAGTAGAACTGTTGCATCAATGTGCATTTTTTGTACAAGATTCTTATATTTGACATTATTGACTAATTTTCAATGACATAACCTGACAGTCAGTAATTTTTCCAAGGGAGATTGTAAAAATATGGGGGAACATTAGGGAATTTCTGCAAAACTCTCAGTATTTCAAAGATATTTCAATGTGTGATAGATGAATTTTAAAGAGAGAATCGTGAAAGCTGTTCAGTTGTCCATAAGCAGATCATCTCAGGGAAAATTAGGGTAAAGGAAAGGTCCTATAAAGGAAGGAAAAGGGGAGGAAAGGATGGCCAAAGGGTAAGTATTTGGAAGTCAGGGACAAGACACATGATTAATAATAATAATAGTAGCATATGTTGTTCAGGTAGGCCAAGTGGACACATACAGTCCTTTGCAAACTGGGACAAATTTCTGGGTAAGTGTGGCAAAAGATAGTGGAGGGAATCAGACCCTATACCACAAGAACTATACAATGGATAGACTTGGAAAAGGCAAGAATCAATAGGGTGTTTGCAAGTAAATTGGTAAAAGGGACTTTTTTCTTTTAGTTTTTTTGCCGGAAAAAAAAGGGAGAAGACAGTTTTGGATTGTTTCAGCAACAGGGACATGTCACTGAGGATGGAGAAGGTGAAGTGATGAATGAGTTGTTTGGCAGTTTACCAAAAGGCATAAGGGGAGGGAGACAGCATGGCAGGGTATAGAGGCATGGGCAAGGGAAGTACTGGATTGATGGGATTCATTACTGTGGATAGGTTGATGTTGGAATTGTCTTCACTTGGGAGACTGAAGTTCTAGGACTAAATGGAATTCTGACTGGGTACTTGGGAACCTTGTCAGGACATTGGCAAATCCTTTATTGGAACTTTTCACTAGGTTATTGAGATATAAGATGATGGAAGAGTATTAGAGAACTGTGACTGTGATTTCTGTTTAGAAGGCATACATAAAACTGGTCCTGCAAACTGTAAACCTGTGGATTTGACTTTGGTGATGAGAAAGCTGTTGCAGGCAATTTTAAAGGGAAAGTTTTTGACAGGAAAAATTACTTAATGGACCGCTTTGTACATGCTTTTATAGAGCACATGAGGCATGGGGGTGGGGAATTGAGTAGGGCATCAGATTAGATTTTGGTGTTTAGGAGTGGCAGCTGGTATTTGAGATGGAGGACAGATACCAGTGGCAGCCAATGAATGGTCAACTGCATAGAGGGCAATTTTTTTTGTGTTAAAACTCTTTCAGTAAACATGTTGAAGTTGTATGGCTATATTATAGCAAAATCAAATAGCAGTTATCCAGCAGATATGTTTTTTTCATTCTGGATGTTAAGAAGGCTTTTAATAAGATATCAAGCAGATGAAGCAGTAAAATGAAATGCTTGTTTATAGTTGCGCATCTGTAATTCTTTAAAACCACATCCACTACACGCAAACAAAGTATTGCAACAGGATCAGTGGATATGGTTCTAAGTTGTTTTACTAAATGTCTGGGGTACTTTTTGTACGTCTGTAATGCTCCTAAGAATTACTTATGCTACAGAGTTGTGGTTCTGAGTAAAAAGGTAATGGAACAGCTGCAAGTCACGATTCTTGATAGTAGTTCTTTTCGTAATATGAACATTATGCTACTTGAAAATATTGCTTTCAAGGACACATAAATACTGATTTTAATATAGATTTTATAAAAAAAAGTGTTTTTAATTTTTAATTTGTCCCATGACAAATTGGAAGGCACATGTTTGCTGCAGTCTCAAAACAACTATCATAATTCACCAGCTGCACATTTTAAAGGATGAATGTCTGCAGTCTGTGTGACATGAAACTTAATGAACAGTTTTGAAAGTTAGAACATGGGATGTATCTTCACTTCTGTCATGAAATACCACAAAAGAATAATTTCTGCTCCTTTTCCATGCAGTTGTTATATCTCAAATTAAACAATGCCATTGATGTACACCTCCTCTTATTTTGTTGGAAGTCACATAAATTGTCTAAAAATAAAAGTTGTGACTTGTCTTGTGGTAGGGCATATTTCAGCTCTCGCATCCAATCCCCCCCTAGTTCCCTCAATACAAACATTCAATATTTCCTTCAGATAAACTCATATTGTCCCTCCTGCACTTAACCCCTTAGTCTGTAATATAATAGCAATAAAGTAATAGGCTAACTTTGGCTTTAAAGACATAAGGAGACCTGCAGCCAATTTATCACTAAACACAATAATCCTTCATTATTAGGTCATCCAGACTGCGTTTGAAGAGGGCCAATGAGGTGCTCTGTTTGACATGAAGTAGAAGTCAGTTCCAAAGGTGTGGCAGCCTGTGGGAGGTAAATCTGCCCCTCCAGCAGGTTTTATTAATGTCACATACCAGGTTAAGGTCTTTAGAGCGAGTTACCTGTGTACCATTTGACCTTTGGATATGAAGCATTTCCAATAATGCAGGGTCAGAGATTGCCTTATATGCAAGGCAGAGATCATCTCTGAGTAGTTTGTATGAAACAGAATACAGTGACAGTGATTTCAAACAATCCCCATAGGACAGATGGTGAAGAACTTGAATTTTCCTTGTGAGGAGCCTTTGTGGTTTCTTTAAACCTAGCTAAATTTCCCATTCCAAAGGAAAGATTCAAACCCTATGTATCTTGTGTCTATGAGGTAAACATCTTAAACACTATGCTAACCCCTGACTTTCCACTTCTTTTCAAGAGTTTTGGAAAAAGGCAAAAATAAAAGGATCATTTATTAAATATAACTGTAATTCACTTAAAAAGTTAAAATAAAAGAAAGTTTGCATCAAAAGCATTTTTGTGCAAATAACAAGTATGACATTACAATGCCTAACATTGCTAATTGGGAAATCCACGATAATTTACCAGAAAAATTAGGAATTGAACAAGGAGCGGGCAGAATATAAGGCAAAATCGGGGACATTCTACAAAATAAGGGAACTTGAGAAGTATGTTTGTGTCTTCATAGCATCAGTTACCTAATGTATGTTGGTTTTGTTAACAGAAATGGTCTGTCTTGAGAAAAGGTGGTACATTAAACTTAAATAATGATAATAATTAGTGTTATGGACTTTATTTAAAAATATATATATATATTCACATTAAAAAAACTTTGCTAGAATCTCCTTGTGTTCTGACTGAGTATGCTTCTCAAACAATCTGGAAATATAGAGCTGATAAATATTTTTTGGCACTTTTTAACTATTCAACATTGAATAAAACAATAATTGAATTCAGTTCAGAATACAGCTGGAATAAATTGCATTTATTTAAACTGTATCTGTTTTAATATTGCTACACACTCAAGTGTGCTAGCTTGCACTGCACTTAAATTGTTTTTAGTGTTGTTTTAGCTGCTTTTCTGTAAAAAAAAAAAAAAAAAAAATTCTAAGCTTGTTTCCTGCCTTTCCTGTAACTAGTCTAGTCCAGATAGAGATTTGCAGTATCCAGGATTGTTTGTAAGCTTCTGAGCTCCCCAAGCCTTTCTGTGCTGGAGGGAAGCCTTCCAGCTTATCAGTGGGACACCGTGGAGTGGGAGTACCCGATGCTACTAGAGAGTAGACTCTTCCAATATAGCCTTGCACCAGTCCAGGGACACACACACTAACAAGCAGATGTTCCTTCCATAAGAAACAGATACTTTAGTGATGCAAAAGTAGTTGCAGAGTATTTGTGTAGACTCTTTATTAATGCAGCTTTTTGTCTTTAAGTTTAACTAAATCATTATATGTCTGCTGTCACTGTCTGCAGGTACTTTACTTATTAATACTGTTATTATGGAAGATAGGAATAACGGTGTCAGTGTCAATGATAATAATGAGAGTTTTGGCAGCCCAACTACCGTCAGACTGGTCTACCCCACCAAAGAAGCGAAAACGAAACATATGTTATTATAATGCAGAGTGGGAAAGGGAATTTTCATGGCTACAAAAATGCACGGAAGATACAAAAGCTAGATGCAAGCTTTGTGCAACATCATTCACTGTTGCATATGATGGAAAAAAAGCAGTTACAGCACACCAAAGCACCGAAAAGCATAGTACTTGTTCCCAAGCTAGTGCGTCATCTCAATAACTGAAGGCATTTTTCACATCGCCAAACAATACAGCATCTCACAAAGTATCCCTAGTGGAAATTGCTAAAGTGTATCATGGAATTAGACATCATATTTCGTATTATGCACAGGACTGTGGTATCAAAGTTATGAAGTCTGTAATTGATGACTTGGAAATCATTAAAAAGATGACCTGCGGCTGAACAAATGTTTCCGCCATAGTCAACAATGTTTTGTATCCATTTTCACTAGAAGTCATCCTTGATAAGTTACATGCCGGTTTGCCATTTTCCGTTGCTACTGATGCATCTAACAAAAGGAACCATAAATTCTATCCGGTTGGTGTTCAGTTCTTCACCCCGCAGAATGGAATTTCTTTCCATGTTATTGACTTTTACGAGGATGCATTCGAAGACTCAGTCCATTAAGAATCAACTCTGTCATGTTTTAACAGAATGGAAATTGTCTTGGCAAAATGTTACCGCTTATGCCGCAGATAATGCATCAGTAAACTATGGCATAAACATCTCCGTTTATCAGAAGTTAGTTTCAGAGGAGAATCCTAAAATTATTGCAGCACACTGCAATGACCACATTATGTTTAACTGTGTGAAAAATGTTTTAAAGGTCATGTCATTTGATGTTGAAAATTTCATCATGAAAGTGTTTGCTGAATTCAGTAACTGCATTGAGGCGAGCAGAACTGAAGAGCTGCTTTGATTTCTATGAGTCTGAATACCACAAGATAATCAGACATGTTCCAACCCACTGGTTGAGTTTGTTCAAGGCTCTTGACCGAATTTTGCTGTGCTGGATGCCTTTGAAAATGTATTTCTTGTCTCAAGGAGAAGCTGATTGTCTGAAAGTGATATGGAAAATGTTGAAGGACCAGGAAAATTAACTGGCACCAGACAACAGCCCAACAAATTCAGAGCTGTATCTCTATTTTACACACTACTTTATGTCATCCTTTCAAGAGACAATTGTAAAGTTTGAGAACAAATCAGCAACAGCTTGTGAACTGTATGGTATAATGGAACAATTTAAGCTGTCTCTGCAGCATAGGACTGATGACAAATTTTTTGGTATGAAGGTAGCATTTGCTCTGCACAAAAGTCATCTACCACAGCAGTTCATTGAGAAGTTCATAACTGAAGCACTGATTGTGTACAAGTGAGCAATGACATATTTGAACAAATGGTTTGCATTCGAACATTCCCCGTATCATCACTTCAAGCCACTGTCTTTGACCAGTGTCATAAGATCGCCTTCGCTCGACAAAGTGATTGACATTTGGATGCAAACGCCTCTATCCACCCACCATCCATCGAACAGCCTGCACGATGAAGTGTGAGCTCTTAGTGAAGTGTTCGACATTATCCATAGCTGTTCAAGCACAGCTGAGGCTTGGTGTAAGTTTTTCGAGCACGAGTCTGCCCCAGTTCTGTTTAAACTTGTTCAGCACATTCTGTCTGTTCCAGTCTCGAATGCATCCATTGAGTGTGTGTTTAGCGTTATGTATAACATTTGGATGGATGAATGAAACTGACTTACGCCAGAATCAGTTAAAAGTGAACTGTCAGTTTTCTTTAACCTGCCATATTCCTGCACCAAGTTTAAGTCTGTTATTTCATAGAACAAGTGCCTGATCAGGGTTGCTCAGTCGTACTCCAAATACCACAAATGTGGAATTTCTACTGAACTATGCAATATTCCTAACAGACTCTAAAAATGGACACTCCTACACACAGTGCCCAAACTATGACCACATTCTAACTATGAATGTACCAGTGCATGCAAAGTATGGCTGCACAACTCCCTGACCATCACCACAGACACAGCATAGCTGCTCCACAAGAGTTCAGACAGAATGAAAGAACAAGTCTTTAAGAGTATAATCTGTTGTCCACCCTCTCAGTCCTTATAGGTGAGGGATGCTCCCAAGTCACAAAGTTATGATCAAAAAAATTCCACATGCACAGTGGCACAGAGGTTAAGGCTGTTTCAAACCCTCAGGTCTACACAGTTCAGTCCCATCCACTGGTTACTGTCTAAAGTTTGAATGTTCTGAGTGAGCTTTCTTTGTCTACTTCAGTCTGTTCCTGCCTTCCAGAAATAAATTAGCTGATTGACTATTTTAGAGTCTGTATATATTTAATTTTCCTTGCTCTTTTAGCCTGGGTCATGGTTGAAAAGGGTCAAAGGACCAGTTCATTTACTCAGTTAGCAAATGAATAATGCACAGAAATTAGCCTACTCCAACGCAAATATTAGGCTGCATAATAGACAGATTTCTAACAACATTTACTTACATCAGGAAGCAGCAAACACAGCAAGGCAGGCCAAACTGAGCTGAGCCTAATGGATTTGTTGTCAAGACTAGCTCTGAATAGGTTTCCCTACAAGTTTGTAAAGGACAACAGGCCATTTTATGAATGAACAAATGTCTTTTCCCAACACGGTTCAGTTTCTGAATGAAAATTCGGCAAACTGAGCTGTGTGCAGGAAGGAGGAGGTACAATGAGGAAGAAGTAGAAGGATGGAGGAGGTTACTAGGGAGCAAGAGGAGGAGTTAAGGTATGCAGGAAGTAGGAGGTACAATGAGGAAGAAGTAGAAGGATGGAGGAGGTTACTAGGGAGCAAGAGGAGGAGTTAAGGAATGAGAGTGAAAAACAAGGCATCTATGACATGGCACTTAGCCACCAGTGGAATCTGGGGAGATGCTTTAGACACTGATTAATGTGAATGAACAACTAATAAGTTACTAGAAGAATCCAGTGTCTAAACACATTGTCTTATACAGATCACCTTAAAGCTCTATCACTATACCGGGTCTCCTACAGGTTACTGGGAGAATGTCTGGCATACAGGGCATCCTTTGTTCCAGCACTGATTGATGGACCTTTTGGACATCCACAAAACAAACAGTATCAGAACCATTAGATCCAAGGATTTAAATTTTGCTTGTGACATAAATAGGCCATGTTGATGAGACACAAATGTGTCTCAGAGGGTCCCCATGCACTGAAACAAGCTTCACATCCATGTGAAGCAGAGTCCATCCCTAGCTCTATTTTAGCATAATTTTGAGTCTTTGACCAATAGGTGGGAAATTGGAAATCATCCCTTTTGCCATTGCCAATGCTACCTATTTTTTTCCGGACTATCCACAAATCAAATCAATTCTCTGGTAGTCAGGAAAACACTGTACAAACTCCATTTATCTGTTTCACAAAAGGAAACAGACTGTCAGTGTTTGTTGAATTGGCTGATTTACTATGCTTTTTTTTTACAGAAAAGCATAGTAAATCGGCTGAAAGCAGGCATCTGGAACAGAAAAAAGAGGGCAGTCCCATCAGCTGATGTGACAGTGATGTCACAAAATGGGCGGATCATGAATGGGAGAGGGGGTGGGAATTGGTGGAGTTATGGGTGATGCGAGGGGCGTGACCTTAGTCTGGTTTTAGCCACAAAAAAAACTGGCAACCCTAACAGTAGAGTATTTTGTAATGCTGGGCATTTGTTTGGAGAGTGCAATAGATTGTGGGCAGTGATTAATTGTGAGTTCAAGCCAGTTTAATTGTTTTAATGCAAGGCAGTGGTGTGTTTTATAAGGATTGCTGGTTGGTTGCAAATTTAGCTGTTGTGTAGTAGCAGGAGGCTAGTTTAGTTTTAATATGTAGTGTTGATATTTGTAAGAATAGGGGAAGCATATAATAGAAAAGGGAGGAAGTATGTTGCTGCTACAGTAATCCTGCTTGATCTGTCAGGTAGGGTTTAGCCCTTTAGAGGGAGCCGAGTTTTTGGTGAGTTTTCTTGATGGAATTAAGTATGCGGTGATCAAATCTGAGGTTGTCATCTATTATGACTCCGAGTAGTTTAGTTTGACTTATGGTTTCTATTTTTTGTGTTATTACTTGAGGTAATACAAAATGTGTGTTTCTGGTTAAGGTGCTGTTTTGGAGTAAATAACATAAGTTTGTGTTTTTGGCATTAAACAACAAGCTAGAATTTTTTAGCCATATTTCAAAATCAGTGAATGATTTTTGAGTGATATTCTGTAATTTTGTTATGGAGTGGACAGAGCAAATAAGGGGTGAATCGGCGTATTGCATGAGAGTGGCAAATGTTTTAGCAGTATGAAGTTTATTTGCTGATAGTTGCTTGAAACAATTATATACTTAAATAGAAAGGGGTCGAGTATTGACCATTGGGGAACACCAATAAAGATAAGTTGAAATCCTAAAAGCTTTTGTTATCATTAATTGCCTGTGACAATTGCATTGATAAATGTAAAACCAGGAGAGGGAGAGGTAATTGAGACCTAGTGTTACAAGTTCAGAGGGGAGCTTTTGCTGGGATACTGTGTCGATTGCTTTGGAAAGGTCAAGGAAAAGTGAAGAAACAAGTTTGCCCTCATTTCTGTGTTGGTTTACAATGTTGGTGAAGTTGAGGGTGGCAATAACAGTACTTTGGTTGGGCCTGAAACCATGCTGGGTGTTGTAGAGGAGGTTGTGTTTGGATATTTATTTATTTATTTATTTATTTATTTATTTATTTGTAGTTTGTTTGTCAGGACGGTCCACTGGGCCACGAGGAGCCCATTTTCAATGGAGTCCTGGGGAGAAAAGCTCCAGAAAAGTACAAAATTACAGATATGCATAGGAATTACACATTACACATAGGAATATAAGTTACAGATTTAAACATAAGATATACAACATACACATATTAGGTAAGCCTGATGAAGTAACAGATCATATTAGTACAATGCCAAAAGAAAAAACAAAATTTTTTTTTTACAGTTCTTGTAGAACTAGTGATTCTGCAGATTTTTATAACTATACTAAGTCATACAATTCATTATATATATATATATATATATATATATATATATATATATATATATATATATATATATATATTTCATAAGCTAAGAGTGAATGCATTTCTCAAGGAATTTAGGGAGGGGTGATAGGATAGCAATAGGTCTATAGTTTGCTAACTCTGTTGAAGTACTTCCTTTGTGAATGGGTATCATAATGGATTTTTTTCAGATGGATGGGACGTAATTTTCAGTTATTGATGAGTTGATTAGAATGGAGACAGGAAAGGCTAGAGATTCTACACCTTTTTTGAGATATTCAGTGGGAAGGTTATCTGCAGCTGAGGTTGTTGCTTTTAACTTGGCTAGTCATTTTTTTTATGGTTGATGTGCGAATGGGCCGAAAACTAAAAGACAGTGTTGCTTTTGAGAACAGATGGAAGTTGGTGGGGTGAAGTGAGGTGGTCATTGATTAGGGATAGAACTGAGTGGATAAAATGAGTGTTGAACTGAGTGGCAATGGACTCTTATTTGTTTGAAGTAGAAGGACGGAGTGTAGTGGGATGGCCGGGGTGTAATAGTTTATAGAGAGAACAAAATAGCTTGGGGTTGTTTTGGTGCTTGTCTTGGAGATTGCTGCAGTATGATTTCTTGTCAGATTGAACAAGGATCTTGGTACAGTTTCTGAGATATCTAAAATTTTGGTATGCATGTTGTGTTTTATTCTTTTACCATCCTTTCCAAGCTTTATCGCCTTGCAGCATGAGCTGTTTGGTCTCTTTTTTCAGCCATGGCACTATTTAGAATTTACCCTTCTTATCCTAACTGGTGCTAAATAGTTTAGTATTTTTAAGAAGGTGTAATTGAAGTCAGCAACTGCTATATCTAGAGGCATTACTCTTAATACATTCCAGTTGTGATGGGACAGGGCTGTAATAAATGTGACTTTGTCAAATTCGGTTAAATTGTGTTGCTTACTTGTTTATAGATTGTTTTTTTTGGTGAACCATGTTGTTGTCTAATTACATAGGTTGGGAGGTGGTCACTTATAGTATCTGGTTAGCAATCAGAAGCTGAAATTTATTTTTATTTTATTTATTTATTTTATTGCATTTGTTTACCAGGAAATAAATTAGGATGTATAACACTAAAAAAGATACAAACTCTCTCATCAAATTAAACAGACAAATGAGAGGACTAATTAAGTACAACAAAGCAAATTTTGAGGTAAAGATAGCATCCCAGGCCAAAGACAACCATAAAGACTTCTTTAGTTATGTCTGAAATCTCAAAGGCAGCACATAATACCGTATTTCCCCAAAAATAAGACCGGGTCTTATACTTTTCCCCCCACCAAAATACGCATCAGGACTTATTATCAGGGGATGCCTTATTTACCCCCCCCCCCGTACAACAATCTACATTTATTTATTTATTCATGTACAAAAATCAGCATTTATTCATGTACACAAATCGACATTTATTCATGTACAAAAATCGACATTTATTCATGTACACAAATCTACATTTATTCATGTACACAAATTGACATTTATTTGGTGCTTTTCCATTATTGGGCAACAGTTCTAGGTAACACATTAATAGTTGTGTGACAATTCTATATAAACAGTGCAACAAACATGTCAACTTCAGAATATCTACACCTTGGCTTTCACAGTGCAATATTTCATGCTCAACAGAAAGTGCAGAAAAATGTCAATACGTGTGTGTGTTGGAGGAGGGGAATAAAACAGGTGAATAACTGCCACTTTTTGAGTGCTGATGCTTTCTTTATTCCTTACCCAAACCATAAGAGAAGAATGATGGAAAGTCATAAAAATGAAGTCTGGGAAGTAGTGGCCTTACTTTGTAATTACCCCTTGATAATGAAACGTTACCTTAATACAATAAAGTCAAAAAACTGACAAGAGCTTGTTGGCAGCTGAAAGCAGAAGCAATCCATTCTGCTGCCCCAATAATGGAAAAGTTATTCAAATACAGTCATGTCATCTTCTTTTGGAACATTGTCATAAGTCTCCAACCCCCGAATTCCAGCCTGAATTTCTTGCGACTTCATTTCCTGTAGAACCACTGGCCCCAATCTGTCATGCCTAGCAACAGAGCTCTCCTTAAATGAGCACTGCTTGTCCATGTAGCCTGCTCGTAGTGCATTGGCAACACAGCTGTCAGTGATTTTATTCCATGAATTCTTCACCCAAGTCACGACCTCTTGCAGGCTAGGTTTCACAAAGTTTCCACGCTGATTTCTCTCCATTCTATTTTCAATGTAGTCATTGAGTTCCATGCGCAAATGGTCCTTGAATGGCTTGTTTATTGCAATATCAAGAGTCTGGAGATAGGCAGTCATTCCTGTAGGAATCATTATTTGATCTATTCTTCTCTGTGCAAGGAAGTTCTTCATGTCTTTAGTGCAGTGAGTGCTGGCTGAATCCCAGACTAGCAGATCTCTTTTGCCAGCTCACAAAACAAGTGGCAGCATTACATCGACCCACTTCCTTATAACTGCTTGTGTGCACCAGGCTTTTTCGGTTTCAAGAATGTAAATGCCTGAAACACGTTCGATCTTATCTTTCTTGCCCTTACTAATGATTAGAGGTGGGGTTTTCTTTCCATCTAGACAAATTGTCAAAATACAGTAAGACATGCACTTTCGTAACCAGTGGAGGGAATGTAGATTGATGAGGCTCCCCTCTGATCAATTGTTGTTTGAGATCCTTGGCCCATAAACACTGCAGTTTCATCCATAGCAGTCATTGGAGAGTTGGTATTTAGAAAAATAATGCCATCAACAAAGGACTTGAATGCAAGTGCATGTTTAATAACTTCAGTATCTTCCAGCTTTTACAGTGTTGTCAGTCTTCTTAGAGATGGTTCATATCGCTGAAGGAAGCCATCCAGCCAATGTTGTGATGCTTTGAATTCTTCTGGGGATATTTCTAACTGTGGTGCCATTGCAAGGGCAAATGCTTGAATATCAGCCCTGTGCACAACCAAAGCCTTTGCTCTCCTGTTAGCAGTCCATTCACAGATGATGTCTTCCAGCTCAGGAAATAATAGTTGATGACCTGATCCACACTTGGACTTTTTAGCATTTCCCTTGTCCGCCTATTGACTGAGGTTATCATACTCTGCTCGCCATTTTCAGACCATTCGGAGATACAACTTCTCTTTGCAGAAAGCCATCAGATTCCTTCCCCAGTAGTCCTCCATGATTCCTTTCTTGTACTCGATGGAATAGCACTTTCTTTTTGCACTCATCTTGTCTGGGGAGTTTAATTGAAGACTTACGAGACAGGAGTGGCAACAAAAATGGTGACAGTTAAGAAGACACAACCACCCCCGTTCGTTATCAAGTGCGCATGTTTTACATGCGTTGTCTGTACTTTGACCAATCAAAGTACTCTTGCCAGTGTTTATGGGCCAAGGATCTTCAAACTTCAAGTGTGAGTGAGGATTAGGGTTACAGTAAGAATATTGGAGGACTCCCGGGGAAAGAATCTTATGACTTTCTGCAAAGAGAAGTTGTTGGGTGTCCGAATGGTCCAAAAATGGTGAGCAGAGTATGATAACCTCAGTCAACAGGTGTCAATAATATTATTATTTTATAATTCAACACGTCCATTGTGTGTTGTTAATGAGCATAACTGGGGCTTATTTTTGGGGTAGGGTTATATCATAACCACCCTGAAAACCATGCTGGGCTTTATTCTCTGGTTAGGTCTTATTTATGGAGAAATATGGTAGTGTGACCAAACTGTTCATAAATGTAGCCACATTCACAGAACCAGGAGATACAGCAAATCTTCTGGCTGTCAAATTCAGGTCCAACTTTACCCCCTTCACCCCCAGCCACCGTCCAGGAAGTATCACCTAACATAACTGCACCAACTATCAGTAGGGAGCAGGTCTTAGATGTGCTCTTTAAAAATACAACTTCGATGTGCTCCAATAATATCCCAGGATGCCTCTTAAATAACCTGAAATATGACCTATCAGGGTCACTGGTGTCACTATTCAACCATAACTTCCACATTATTAAATAATGTATATATCAATAAAAATACAAGGTACCACATGAATGGAAAACTGCAAATATCATCCCTCTGCAAAAGGGCAGACCATCAACAGATCCAGGAAACTATAGACCCCTTACTCAGACTAGTCTCACATGCAAAGCCATAGAAAGAATTATCATGGAAATAATTAACAATCACATTGGAAGCCTTCAGACACTGGGCCCAACCCAGTTTATGTTATCAAAGGCAGATCATGCTTACTGAACTTGATGGATTTCTTTGAGAAGATCATCAAGGCAACAGATGAGGGCAAAGCTGTGCATGCTGCCTACTTTAACTTAGCTGAGTTGACTCAATAGTCAGGGATCTCAGAACATATGTAGAGAATAATCTGACCTTTGACCAAGATGTGGCCAAGGTGGTAAGAATATATTTCTATGTCCTCCAACTTATGAGAAAGGGCATGGAATCCAGGTCCAAGGAAGTTATAGTGCTACTTTATTCGGCCCTTTTCAGACCCATCATTGAGTATAATGCCCCCTTCGGCATGTACCTGACCAGACATATGTAGCAGTTGGAATGCCCACAAAGGTTCCTTACCAGGAGAATCTGAGATATGAACATATTGTTCTATATAGATTATCTTAAAGCCCTATCTCTATACTCTGTCTCCTACAGGTTACTGAGAGGTGATCTATGCATGGCATACAAGGCATCCTTGGATTCAGCTCTGATGGACCTCTTGCCCATCCACAAAATGAGCAGCATCAGTGCCACTAGATCCAAAGATTTAATTTATGTTTTTGACATAAATAAAACATGTTGGCAAGACAGAGGATTCCCATGCTCTGGGACAGGCTCCCCAATCATGTGAAACAGAGTCCATTCCAAATCCTTTTTAAGTGTAACATTAACCAATGGATGGGAAATTGGAAATCCACCTTGAGTATGGCCACCATGCCTCTGATAGTCAGAGGTAGACAGTAATGCCCAAACTAACACAGCTCCCACCCACATAACATGTAGAAACTTCCTAACTAACATATCCCTTCCTAATAAATCCCCATGACACATAGGGACACAAATGGGTTGAATTGCACATGTAGGCTTATAAAGGCATTGATGATCATTAGCCTAGACTATAACTAGGAACCTATGATAAAATACCTCAATCAGGCATTGTAAACAAACTCATGAAATTAGACATAAATTCTCTTTGCATCTATTTTTCAGAAGTAAAGAACAATGTCAAAGGCCTCTAGCTTATCCATGTTTGCAGATGATTTCAAGCTAGGAGCAATCACAGAAACCTCTCAAGATACATCTTACAGAAAGGTCTAACACAGAATAATGATTGGTTTCAAAGCCATGCCTTAAAACTAAATGCCAAGAAATGCATACTATTACCTTTTAGGAAGTCAGACACTCAGCAGAAACTACCTCATTGATAAAACATCCCTAACTGTAGACACAGTAATTTGGGTTTTGGAGATTCATGTAGGTTCATAGGTTCATAGGTAGGTACTAGGCTATCTGCCCGAAGGCATTTATAAGCCTAGCCAGAATGTGTTGGCTTTCACCGCCCCCTTAGATTAGTTCCCTGTGCCTCTGTCCAGTAGAGCCATTGAAGTGATCCCTGGGGTAAACTTTCTGTTTCTCATCCACTCGTCAAGGTTTCTCTTGAAGAGGGTTAGCGAGGAGCAATGCCTAATGTAGATTGGAATCTTATTCCAGAGCATGGAAAGTCTCTGGGACAGGAATCTATCCCTCCAGCACATCCTATTTATTGTTGTGGTGAGGGTTAGATCCCTGGAGCGTGTGGCTCGAGGGGATATGGTTTTCTTTAGGTGGAGCATGTCCATCAATTCTGGGTTGGACATGGCCTTGTATGTCAGGCAGAGATCACCTCTGAGTAGACAGTATGCAACCGGGTACAGCTGGAGTTTCTTCAAGTCGAGCTGCATAGGGCATCTGCTTGAGGCCAGTGATCCTCTTGGTGAGGTACTTCTGTGGTCTTTCCAGTTGTTGCAGGTGTCTTGTAAGGTACATCCCAAATGGGGCATTGTACTCTATGATGGGTCTGATGAGTGATGTGTAGAGGGGCCCAATGACCTCTTTCGATCTGGATGCAAACCCTTTTGTGATTAGGTGGGCCACATAGAAGGATTTTCTAACCACTTTTGCAATATACAATTCCAAAACTGAAGAAAAACAAACTGTCAAAAAACAAACCAAAAGGTTCCGAACCAGCAGGTGTAAAACTCCAAAGGTTTATTAGAAAATGTAAAAGTAAAGCGCTTTTCGTCTCCCTTAGTAGGAAGACTTCTTCAGACAAAGGAAAAAATCATCAAACACAATTTAAAACCCAAAAAAAGGGGGGGGTTACAAAATTACAAACAGCTGCCTTAATTGAACCCACTGACATACCTTCACATTTAAAGTTGTATTACATTAAAAGCATAAATAAATGTCCACTGAGTGTAGACAGGGTGTCAAACATAAAAAAGTTTTCAAAAAAGAAACATGAACTTGATAAAAGTAACCAAGAATGTCTTAGTGAAGATTCATGAACCTAATCAAGTGTAAATACTGTTTGTTTCCCTTAAAATACATTTTAGCAAATAACTTTTCATAGGGTAAAAACAAAACTCATACAGAATCTTGTGATTAAAAAGAAAATAAAATGAAGTAATGCTTGCAACCAAATATAATATCCATTCCTTAACAGAAAAGTTAGTAAGGAGTACACATCTCTAATGCATAATGAAGAATCAATAATAAATGAATAAATAAACAGTGAAACTCAACTAGGAGTCTGCAGTAAGTGGAATTTCAAAGGTGTTTCCAATAAAAGAAATGTTATTTCTAATATTAAATAACCGAATATGTTTATTTCTGTGTTAAAAATCTAACACAGAAATTGCTTGTCATTTCAACGCCAAAAGAATGCAACAACAGTATATGAAAAATAATTTTTTTAAAATGTTCCTTGAGCAATGGGTAAAGCACCAAGCTGCGATGAGAACACTTTCTAAGCTTTAGTATGCACAGTTGTAGCAGCCAAAACAAATCAAAATGCAGCTGCTTCAGAAAAAATATGGCAAGGCATTGCGCGAAAGACACGTCTAAATCAAAACAAACAAACCGCCGGATTCACAAGACGGTACTTCATTCAAGAACCATGCAGGTACTAAGCATGCGAAAAAGGTGGATAGCCAAACAAATGAAAAATCAGTTCACAATCGTGCCCATGAATACGTCCGTCTTGTGAATCCGGCGGTTTGTTTGTTTTGATTTAGACATGTCTTTCACACAATGCCTTGCATATTTTTTCTGAAACAGCTGCATTTTGATTTGTTTTGGCTGCTACAACTGTGCATACTAAAGCTTAGAAAGTGTTCTCATCGCAGCTTGGTGCTTTACCCATTGCTCAAGGAACATTTTAAAAAAATTATTTTTCATATACTGTTGTTGCATTCTGTTGGCGTTGAAATGACAAGCAATTTCTGTGTTAGATTTTTAACACAGAAATAAACATATTCGGTTATTTAATATTAGAAATAACATTTCTTTTATTGGAAACGCCTTTGAAATTCCGCTTACTGCAGACTCCTAGTTGAGTTTCATTGTTTATTTATTCATTTATTATTGATTCTTCATTATGCATTAGAGATGTGTACTCCTTACTACCTTTTCTGTTAAGGAATGGATATTATATTTGGTTGCAAGCATTACTTCATTTTATTTTCTTTTTAATCATAAGATTCTGTATGAGTTTTGTTTTTACCCTATGAAAAGTTGTTTGCTAAAATGTATTTTAAGGGAAACAAACAGTATTTACACTTGATTAGGTTCATGAATCTTCACTAAGACATTCTTGGTTACTTTTATCAAGTTCATGTTTCTTTTTTGAAAACTTTTTTATGTTTGACACCCTGTCTACACTCAGTGGACATTTATTTATGCTTTTAATGTAATACAACTTTAAATGTGAAGGTATGTCAGTGGGTTCAATTAAGGCAGCTGTTTGTAATTTTGTAACCCCCCCCTTTTTTTGGGTTTTAAATTGTGTTTGATGATTTTTTCCTTTGTCTGAAGAAGTCTTCCTACTAAGGGAGACGAAAAGCGCTTTACTTTTACATTTTCTAATAAACCTTTGGAGTTTTACACCTGCTGGTTCGGAACCTTTTGGTTTGTTTTTTGACACTTTGGCAATATGATTATCAAAGTAGAGGTTACTGTCTATTTGGGTCCCCAGATCCCTTATTATGTCTTCCGTATTTAGGGGGCTACCACCTATGCGATAGTTTGTGGGTACTTTGTTTTTTCCAAAGGGGATGACTATGCACTTTTTGGCATTTAGCTTGAGGCCATGGTTTTGACACCCGGTATCTGTCTCAGTGAGACCCTTTTGGAGGACGTCTGTGTCAGCTGGAGAGTCAATTATAGCCCATAGTTTGCAGTCATCTGTGAACTTGGTCAGCCATAGTCCTCCTGTGCTTGCCTGTACCTCTGAGAAGTATATGCCGAACAGGAGGGGTCCTAGGACTGAGCCCTGGGGAACGCCACTTGTAACTGGTTTAGAGTCAGACCTAGCTCCCGCAACTCTTAACATGTGGGTTCTGTCCATGAGCCAGTTGGCAACCCATCTCATGACATAGGGGTTTATGTTCAGGCTGGTGAGCTTGCCTATAATACCTGAGTGGGTAATGGTGTCGAAGGCCTTTGTGAGGTCTAGGTAGGCTGTGTGAACCACCTTTCCCTCGTCTATAGCCTTGGTAACTGTCTCAAAGAAGTCCACCAAGTTTAGGAGGTATGATCTGCCGTTAACAAAGCCGAACTGGGTAGGGTCCAGTGTTTGGAGGCTCCCAATGTCTTTGTTAATGAGATCCATGATGATGCGCTCCATAGCTTTGCAGACCAAGCTAGTCAGGCTTATAGGGCGATAGTTCCCGGGTCCGTTGTGGCTCCACCTTTGTGGAGCAGAATAACCATTGCTGTGCGCCACTCTGTGGGCACATAGCCTGTGGGGAGGCTGAGTTTAAACAGTGTGTTTAGGTGAGGGGTTAGTTCATCTTTGAGCTCGTGTAGGATGCAGCCTGGGACACCGTCCGGTCCCATTGATGCTGTGTTTTTAGCTTTGGAGAGGGCTGTTTTAACCTGAATGTCTGTGATTTCAGGGGCACTACATCCTTCTGGTATAGTTATGGGCCCTTTTGGGGGTGAGAGGGGGGTGAAGTTTGCACTGAACCTGTGTCAGGATGTTGGCTATATCAGTCGGTTCAGTGTATTTTGTGCCATTCTGCACTAACTCCAAGCAGATCTGAGAATTGCCATTTAGATTCTTGACATAGCTAAAGAATGCCTTGTGGTTATCTTTGGAGTC
The DNA here is from genome assembly GCF_019279795.1 of Protopterus annectens. Lineage (NCBI taxonomy): Eukaryota > Metazoa > Chordata > Ceratodontiformes > Protopteridae > Protopterus > Protopterus annectens. The sequence continues at coordinate 1,915,315,321 of NC_056731.1, forward strand.
CATGTAAATTTTTCTTTCGAAGCTAGCCTTGGATGATTTTATGAGGGAACGTATGTAGATTGTAACCTGGCTTTCTACCAATGTGTCTAAGGTATCAAGAAAATCATTCTATGTCACACAACTTATAAGTACGGGCATGGTATCTAGTTCCAGAGAGGTCATTGTGCCACTGTACTCAGCCCCCTTTAGACACATCATTGAGTAGATGTCAGTATGTCCAAAACCAGACACTAGCAACAACTAGAACTCTACAGAGGTTCCCACAAAAAGAATACAGGCATAAACACAATGTCCTATGCAGATCACCTAAAATCCCTTTCTCTATACTATTGTTTCCTATAGACTGCTAAGAGGCAATTTATGCCTAGCATACAAGTCATCCTTGGATCCTACTATGATGGAACTTTTGCATATCCACAAAACTAACAGCACCAGATCTACTAGATCTAAGGCTATAAACTCTGCTTGTGACTTAAACAGGACATGTTGGAGGGACAGGTATGTGTCTCAGAGAATCCCCATTCTCTGAAATAGGCTTCCTATCCATGCTAAGCAGATCCCTTCCCTATCGCTCTTCAAGCACAACCTGGACTAGTGGATTGGAAACCAGAAATTCACCCCCTAGTCTGACATCTATGCCCTAACATACACCCCTTAAAATTACCTAAGACACAATAACTCATAGGATACATTTAGTTTGCATGGCTAGGCTTATAAAAGCCCCAGTGGTCGTTAGCCTAGTATCTGCCTATGAACCTGTAATAACTCCTATTAATGTATGAACAGATGTGATAGAAATAGATGTAGAGCTGCCTGTGTCTAATACGTACTATGAATATGTATAACAGGATTTCTACCTTAATGTGAATGTATAGCATTGCTGTTTGCAGAAGTACTGTATCCCATAATGCACTGAGTCCAGTGCTAGTTGCCATAGTATCAGTGAAGACTGAAGCTGCTAACCTCATTCTTGTAGTGCTGCCTTCTTCGACTATATTAAACTTGCTATTTTGATATAAATGCTGATGTATCCTAATTTTATTAATACTGACATTCAACATGACTGGGTAACCAGAAGTATGCATAGTGACATGGTGTCAAAGCCAAGATCTTTTTCAGAGAATAAACCAGAAAGCAACACTTGTCAGAGAAACCAGAACATGTTGCTTAGTGTACACCAAGCTCAGAGTAAACAGTTCTTACCAAAAATGAATAGGCTGAACTGAAACTGGTGGGCCAGTACTGAATTGTCTCAAATGTTACAGTTAAATGTGAACTTACTTTGGAAAAAGCAATACAAACTACTAGAGAGTATGAGTTAGTAAAGACTAATCTTACTTCCTCTTGTCCATTGTTTCTTAAAGGCTTGCCCATATGAAGCAGGTTTTTCAGTACAGTATACCACTATTGTGTTTTGCATTCCCAGTTTCTCCACTTCTGTACTGCTGTTTTTGCCAGCCATTTTATTACTGCAGAGTTGCACAATTAATGTGCAAATCGTGCTCTTGAATCAAAACACATTTTCATTAAAGAAAATAAATAAATATGTAAAATTTGCGATCCTTGCTACACCCAGCAGTTAGCAGCATTACTGGAAGTTCCTGTTCACTCGATGACATCAAGACACCATTCATCAGTGTAGCATTAATTGGAGGAATGTGTAAAAGCAATATACACTTGAAATCGGATTACGTATGTTTTAAAAACATTTTTAATCACATAGATCAGAAATGTGCATACAGAATATGCAGTACAGATAAAAACAGTGAGTTCTTTTAATCAGATAATAAAACTTATCCTGGAGGAATTGCTATAAAAGGGCATTGCGTATGTTTAAATGTTAAAGCTCTCAGAAGTGTAGTCCTTCCCATGAATCCTCTGTTCTTCCTCGCCTTCTCCTACTCCTGCCATCTTCTTCACTCTGCTACTCCTACCATCTGTCCTGTAATTGTATGTAGTGGAAAGCTAAGGCGCTAGGCAAGTTATGGCATAAATAGAGTCTTAGAGAGATGTTTGCACGCTCACCTTATTAGTTGTACTTTCTGTGTTAGTTGTCTTTACAAAATTGATTTACAGTGTTTGCAATACAACTGGTTGGTTCACTGAGAGAAACATCTCTTTTGCTTTATTGCTGTTTTGCTATGTTTGCACTCTCATTACAATTAAGTAAAATGTAATGAATTCAGAGGCAATCACTAGTCACTGATAATTGTGCAGACAGACTTTGGGCATTGTTGACTAAAGTTAATCACATTTGAATGGGATCAATCCGCATTGTTGACTAAATTCAGACACATTTTACATGGTAGCTGTCTGTTAGTAGTTCTGTTTAATGTATAATTTCGTATTAATGCAATAGAATTCAATTTAGTGTTGTAGTTTGCTTTGATGTCTGCTAAATGTGAAGCTAGATGTTACTCTCACCAACACATAACTGTTTAAGTTTCTGACCTTGTGCATTCTACTTTTATTTTACACAGGCAGTGCAAGTCCATAAGGTCCCTAATTCTTCCTGCTGATCCACTACAAAAAATTTAGACTGTGCCCCATCTCAGCTAAAGATTGTTAAAAAAACTGTCAAAAGCTACACTACTGCATCTTTAATTAAGTTAAGGCTTTTCATATAGCTGCTGTCTACCAGCTAAACGTTTTACTGAGAAGTACCAATTCTACACAAATATCTATTTCTGATAATAGTTGCAGACCTTCGCTTACTGGGCTACCTATATTGCCCCAATGAATGTGTCCTGATAATAATTTCTTCCTTAACTCATATTTTCTAGCTGATCTGTGTCCTCTTCAATAATTTTCTCCCAGAGCACATGTTGCCATTTGCCATTAAGGGCTCTTAAGCCATTTTCTCTGATTGTTTTTTGTGTTGTACTAACTGTGTGTGTGTGTGGGGGGGGGGGGGCAGCTCCACTCCTCACCATACCCCCATTCCCACCCACCCTCTATATCATCATATTTATACTTATGTAACCACTTCTGCAATCTGTATCACTGGTAATCACCCAATAAAACCTAAATACTTCACTATTCCTTTTATTTTATTTTTTATTTATTTATTTATTTTACATTTGTTGACCGGGCTAGTCCAGCTGGATAATTTCCATTTTCAGTGGAGGCCCGGGGAGAAAAGCTCCACAATTAAAACAAGGTTAAACATTTAAGCAACAATGCATACATTTTAGTGTAGTAGAAAATACAGCGAAAAAAAAACAGGTAAAAAACAAATAGCCTAAGCTATATATTCATATTTTTTTTTTTTTTTTTTTTAGAACAGTACAGTAATTTATATTTTATAATTAATTAATTTTATATCAATCAGCTGCCTCTCTGCCAATAAGATTCTTTCTCAGATCTTGACAAAGTTTATCCAGCAGGCCTAGCCTCCATTCTAGAATTAAAGACTCACCCCCAACTCAACTTATCCTTCAGAAATTTTTCTTTACTCCAATAACTTATGCACTTTTCTGTCTAAAGTTCTACTTTGTTACTGTCATAACTCAGAATTTCTTGACCTGGCTAACCTGGCAGAATAACATTTTTATATTCTAGAATCTCTTATTAGCACACTGTATTTTAACTCATAGTTAATATGCCACCACCAGCACCTCTCCTTACTATAGCTTACATTCCAACAAACTCAACATTAACCCATTTATGACAGCACTTACTCAGAATTAACTTAGTAAGATCAGAGGTCTCATTTTACCGAAGCACTTCCCTTATAGTCTCAAGGCAAACTCTGTCTTCACTCTGCTTACGGCTATATAATACTGTAAACATTTGCTTCCTCTTGTACTTCTGCATTTCTCTCTCACTAAGTGTAATTCCCTTCTTCTTTTGCTCATTTCTGGCTATAGTAGTTTGTTTGTTTGTGTCTTTCGGCTTTTCCAATTCTCAGCTAGAGCGTCTTCTGTGTAGAGACATGCGTGAATGGGCGTACCTTCATTGAAGGTTGTGCATCAGGCCTGGCAAGCCGGTACGTAAAAATCAACTGCCAATCATTAGCAGACCAGAGTTCTGCTGTGGCGACCTCTAACCGGGAAAAGCCGAAAGACACAAACAAGTTAATTATGACAACCCCCTGTACTACAGCAAGGTAGTGACTCACAGGTACACACACTGACGGGCATTTAGTACCAATGTTATGTTATGATAAACCCCTGTACCACAGCAAGGTAGCGACAAAGGTGCATGGACTGGCATTTAGTACCAGTGTTAATTATGACAAACCTCTGTACCACAGCAAGGTAGTGACTCACAGGTACACACACTGACGGGCATTTAGTACCAATGTTATATTACGATAAACCCCTGTACCACAGCATGTTAGCAACTCACAGGTGCACACACTGACTGGCATTTAGTACCAATGTTACATTCTGGTAAATCTCTGTACCACAGCAAGGTAGCGACTCACAGGTGCGTGTACGCACTGTCATTTAGTACCAGTGTTACATTATGACAAACTCCTGTACCACAGCAAGGTAGCGACTCACAGGTGCACACAGCAAGGTAGCAACTCACAGGTGCAGACACTGATTGCGTACTCAGCTGCCCAGATTTTCAAAGAATGTCCAGATGTGACTCACGTTTGGTCTGTTCCTCACAATTTGTAGTTTTCTGGATTTTTGTGGCAAATCATTGATGATTGAATTCATTAAATGACAGGCATTTCAGTTTAACTTCATATCCTTCACAACATGCATGGCAACACCTTTTATTCTAGCAACTTTTTAGTTTATTAGAGCAATATTTAAAATTTGCCCAGATCTTTGGGGCTGGAGCCCCATTATCTGTGGCTTTGTCCAGATTTTGTGCCATGAGATCGAGAGCTATGACTGGCATTTATTAGCAATGTTGTTACATTATGACAAGCCTCTGTACCGCATCAAGGTAGCCAGTCCCACAGTGGTACACAAAGACACCCACACTGACTCCCCACAAAGACACCCACACTGACTGGCATTTAGTAGTAATGTTGTTACATTATGACAAGCCTCTGTACCGCATCAAGGTAGCCAGTCCCACAGATGTACACAGAGACACCCACACTGACTCCCCACAAAGACACCCACACTGACTGGCATGTAGTGGCAATGTTTTACATTACGAAAAGCCTCTGTACCGCATAAAGGTAGCCAGTCCCACAGAGCTACACAAAGACACCCACACTAACTCCCACACACAGACACACAGACACACAGACTCCCACACACAGACACACATACTCCCACACACAGACACACAGACACCCACACACAGACACACAGACTCCCACACAAAGACACACAAAGACAGGCTCCCACACAAAGACAGACTCCCAGAATAAGACAAAGACAAAGGCAGACTGCCACACAAAGAGATTCTCACACAAAGACACAGGCTTCCTCACATAGGACAGAAGCACACTAAAACAGAGACTCTTGCACACAGGACAGACACCCACACATGATCAAAACTGCACTACAGCAAGACTGAACATTAACACACACACAGACACATGACAGAGGCACCCACCCTCACAAGTACAGAGACAAGACTAGGACAAATTTACTTCAAGACTGAACATAAACCTACACAAGATTAAGTCAGCACTACCACAAAACAAAACTGAGACACCACTCCCAAACACAAGACAATAACAGCAATACAGCAAAACCAAAACAAGCAGCATTAGCTAAACTGACATCACTCAAGGCAATTACTGACATGCAGAACAGTCACACTGCAGATGTACACAACACAGCTATGGGACAAAGAAAAGACAGAGACAACATATAAGGTAAAGCCATGGGGATTACAGAGCCTGAGGCAGACTCAAACCCAAACAAATCCAAAAAGAAAGCCATGGGGATTACTGAGACCGAGGCAGATTACTCAAACCCAAACAGAGAGTGCAATAGGGATTACTGAGCTTGAGGCAGACAGACTCAAACCCAAAAAAAACACAGAAGAGAGCCATGGGGATTACTGAGCCTGAGGCAGACAGACTCAAGCCCAAAGAAACACGAGAGCCATGGGGATTACTGAGCCTGAAGCAGACAGACTCAAACCCAAAAAAACACACAAGAGAGCCATGGGGATTACTGTGCCTGAGGCCGACTCAAACCCATGCACAAGAGAGTAATGAGGATTAGTGAGTCTGACACAGGCAGACTCAAACCCAGAGAGAAAATTGTAGACCAGAGTGTCATTCGTCTTCCATGTGCAATTACCTCTTCAGCTTCTGACTGCTACCACTTGTCTGTTCTTCCTGCACTTCTGTCCTAGCCCCCCAACGAGTCCAGGTGCTCCCAACTGTCCTAGCATCCTGATAAGTCCTGCCACTCCCCACGAGTCCTGCCACTCCCCTGCCACTCCCCACGAGTCCTGCCACTCCCCTGCCACTCCACACGAGTCCTGCCACTCCTAGCTGCCTTTGCCTAACATCCTGCTAGTTCCATCCTCATGGTCTTACCCATTGGAGGTAAGCAAAAAAAAAAAAAAAAGCGAATACACAGCATACAAGCCACACTAAGGTTGTTGTTGTGTCTTTCGGCTTTTCCCGGTTAGGGTTCACCACAGCGGAACTCTGGTTCGCTAATGATTGGTAGTTGATTTTTACATGCCGAGTTACCAGCCCTGACGCACAACCTTCAACGAAGGTACGCCCATTCACGCATGTCTCCACGCAGAAGACACTCTAGCTGAGAATCGGACCGGACAGCATCTTACTGTGAGGCGACAACGCTACCGCAGCACCACCACCGCGGGTCACTGTCTGACAGCATTATAAAAGATTACTGGAAAGGAAATACGAGCACATACCTACAGTTTTACTGGGATCTTACAAATTTTCTTCCGGACAAAGTCTTCAATGAGGCTGCCATGTGATACACTTTGTCCCACTTCATGCTCAATTGAGAGCACAGCTAAGCCTGAAAGTCTCACCTGACTCATTGAAGAACGCAGGTATGTCTTTATGAGTTTCAGCTTAGAAAAGCTGCGTTCTGCAGTAGGCACTGTAATGGGTGCAGTCAAATAAATGCGTAGTGAAACATAAGTATTTATTTATATGTCTTGCAAATGGTTGCGAATGAGGAAATTTAACACAGTCAGTGGTGATGATTCTTATCAATCATTCGAGAAAGGCTTTTAAGTTTGTGTCCATGGTCAGAGTCATCAGTATCACAGTGGCCACTTATCCTGTCAGTCACTTGTTCTTTCAGAGCCGTGCAGTGTTGCAGCAATGTGTCTTCTGCAACATCACTCAAGGCTTTAATATTTGATAAAAATCCAAAGGCCTTATCAAACTCTGAAAGCTGTTCAAACAAGTTAGTAAATGATTGGATTGTTGTGTCCAGTAGCACATTGAAGAACTCTACACGTAGTTTTACCACTGGATCCTGTACAGTCTCATCTTCTCCTTCATAGTCAAAGAACCGCTTTACTTTCCTCTGTCTCTTTTCTTGAAATGTGGTCCCAACATCCAGTTCTTCTGCTATCTTGGAGGCTTCACCCATAGCATGTTGAAATCCTGTCTCTCTGTAATTCTTCAGCAGGTCTATAGTGGATGCCAGCACTTTGACACATGTCGAAATATCAACAGATGGACTCTGCAGAACTTTGCTTGCACGATTTACCTGTCAGCTCATCATACTAAACCACTAAACATACAATGAACTGGTATGACATAAGTTCTGAGCACAGTCCCCTTGCTTGTTGATATGTTGCAGCATCATTTGTACATACTGCTTGACCTATCTCCTGTAATGCCTCAATGACTCCCTTCAACTGAAATCTTACTGCCTTGCGAGTGTCTATCCTGCATTCCCAGCAAGTCTCCGACAGTGGCTTCACAGTGACATTTGTGTGCCGTTTCAAGATCTGCCATCAGCTTGTTGATGCTGAACAGAGTACGTATATGTTCTGCAGACATCCAAAGAATGATACTGCCTGTACTGATGAATGTTCTCCGTCACTAACTATAAGATTTAAATTATGGCAGGCACATGGCACACAAAAAGCCCTTGAATTCCTCTGTTTTATCTGGGCCTGCACGCTAGTTCATTTCCCTTTCATGTTGCTGCCATTGTCATATCCTTGTCCTTGACAGTTGTTAATGTCCAGTTGATGATTTTGAAGAGTCTGAAGAAGAGCTTCTGTAAGTCCTGCCCCAGTTGTATCAATCACAGGTGCAAATTCCAGAAAATATTCCTCAACTGTGGCTGCAGTCTGTTAAATATCCTCATACCGAACTACTACAGTCATTTGCTCTTGATTGCTGATGTCTGGCGTGCAATCAAGAATTACAGAAAAGTACCTAGTGTTCTTCACCTTCCCTACAATGATCCTTAAAATAGCATTTGCAATCAGCTGGATAACGTCATTCTGTATGTCCTTCCTAAGATAGTAATCCATTACCTCTTTATTCCGAATATGACGTAAATGTTCAGCCATGACAGAGTCAAACTGCAACAAAAGTTGCACTTGGCCTAAGAAATTGCCATTGTCATAGGTGTCCAGGACATCACTTGTACCACAGAATGCCATGTTCTGTTCCACAAAGTACTGGACAACAGCAATAATCCGTTCTAACACACTATGCCAGTGAGTTATCTCCTTTTCAACCACTGCTTGTCTCTTATCGTCCATAGTCTGCCAACTGTTTATGCTATTGTCCAGTTCCTTCCACTTCAGCATGCATGCCATATGCTCTGGTGCTCGCTCATGGCTGTGTAAAGCTTTGGACATCTCTCTCCATGCCTTGTAACCACCTGACCCGAGAAGATGGTTAGAATGGCCAAACAATTTGCATGCAAAGCAAAACAGTGCATCCTTTGAGACCGAATATGTCAGCCAAGTGCGTTTTGCTCTCTCTCCACTAGGCAGCACATGGAAATAGTTCTCCGATGTAAATCTTCTTTTCTGCTCATTCACTGGGAACTGTGGTAACGCCACTTGCACAAGTCCATGCTGAATAGAAGCTACCTTAAAGTCATCCATTATCAAGTCTGGCCAAGTCCCTAGATCCTCAAAAGATGTATCTGACACTCCCTGCAAGTCATAGGCCACATCTGTCACTATGGAAGTATGAGCTCCTTGTGTATCAAAGTCTGGTGATCCAGGCAACACCTCTACAGTTGAATCTGTATTTGCTGACATGCTTTCACCCATGGTAATGGCTGTAAGTCTACAGGAGTTAGCCTGTGGTATAGCCGCAAGAGAGTGATCACTTTCTGTTGAAAGGATGCTGGCCTCACAGTGGTCAGACTGTAATGCAGAACCATTGTGTTGTCCTGAAGGCAGACTTTTTTCCTGAATCTCCCCTCTCCAATGACCCAGAGAAAAATGTCATAATGGAGCCCTGTCTCTCTGCATCCTCATTCCTCTGCTGCTGCTCCTGACAAATATGTATGCTTCATCTCTAACTGGGAATTGAAGTAAAGCAGAATTACTACACGTGCAGACAGAGTCCTTTTGTCATACTGCTAGTAAAAATGCATAATGACTTGCATTGACATCAGTCACTATTGCACTGCAGGCAGAAAGACTGAAGAATGACTAACCAGTATGCACAAAAAAGTAATGAGAAAGGCCCATGTTAGAGTTTTATGTTAAATACCTAACACTAGAGGTGAACATGAGCTTTTTCTACACAATTCTTCCCCTTTCATCCCCCCAAACATCTGAAGAGGCCCCAAATGATGCAAAAGATTGATAATACAAGCTCTCTGGAACAGACTAAAATCTGAAAGAACTAATGACTAGGAGAGGCACAAATCTGAAGGGGAACACACCAAACTGAGGCAAGACAAATGTTACGGTACAATAATACACATGCCCACTACCTCTCAATCTCTTAGCACACTTGAACAAACCAAAATCATTGGTTGAGCAAAGGAGTGAAATCATGGATTTGCTAGAAAACCTCATTTGTGAGGGATGTAGCAGTGGCACACACATTGGTAGACATTCCCACAACCCCTCTTAGCACAAGATCTGTGTACAAAATCATAAAGCCAGAGAATGTACCATGCGTTACGTGGAGGGTATGAAACATGAAGTCCATTTCTGCTAGTAGCCTCAGCCCTCCGCATTGTGGTATGCAATCATTTTGAGAGAGAACAGGCCAAAAACCAAAACCATCTGGACACACATTCTCGCTGGCCCCATCAACCTCCTAAACTGTCAACATAGTTCAGACACCCAAAAATAACTGCAGAAGAAGGCGTAACATAATGCATAGTTTAAAACATTAACTTAGATAGCAGAGCAGTGTTTGCAGTAGTATCCATTAAAGACATCAGTACATTCTTAGGTTCATAGGTAGGTTCTAGGCTATCAGCCCAAGGGCCTACGTAAGCCTAGCCAACAAGGTTCCCTGGCTTACACCACCCAAGAAAGTTAATTTCCTGTGCCCCTGTCGAGCAGAGCCACAGAAGTGATCCCCTAGCTGTATTTCCTATTTCCCATCCACTCATCAAGATTTTTCTTGAAGAGTGCTAATAAGGAACTTTGCTTGACATAGATGGGTAGCTTGTTCCAGAGTATAGGAAGTCTCTGAGACAGGAATCTATCCCTCCAGCATGTCCTGTTATATTGTGATGACAAGGTTTAGTTCCCTAGAGCATGTAGCTCAGAGGGACTGGGATTTCTTTAAGTGTAGCATGTCCAACAGCTCTGGGTTTAACATAGTTTTATATGTTAGGCAGAGATCTCCTCGGAGTAGGCGATATGCTACAGAGTAAAGCTGGAGTTTTTTGAGACGGTTAGTGTAGGGCATCTGTTTGAGGCCACTAATCCTCTTTGTGAGATACTTCTGTGGCCTTTCCAGCTGCTGCAATGTCTTGTGAGGTACGTTCCAAAAGAGGCGTTGTACTCTATAATGGGTCTAATGAGTGCCGACTAGAGGGGAACAATGACCTCTTTTTATGTGGTATTCTCACCCCCCCCTAGCCTCTGCACAATAATCCTGGATAAAGGTAAAACCAAAAACAGAGGCCTAGCATTAACAATGTGTTTATACAGTGCGTGGCTCCACATTAAAAAAATCCCAGGCAAACATTGGACACTGCAACCTTCTCACAGCTGCTAACTACTCTCCCACCATTAGGCTTTTTAAACAATGTACAGGCCCCATCAAACTCCAAATAGCATAATTCAAACAGCCAAAAATAACTGCAGAATAAGCTGTAACATTAGGGATAGTTAAACAGTACTATAATTCTAGACAACAGAACAGTGTTTGCATTAGCATGCATTAAGATATCAGTACATTCGGCGGAATTCTTACCCCCTCTCCTCGAGTCTCGGCATAATTTTGGATAAAGCGAAAAGGAAAAGGTGTAGTATTAACAATGTGCTTATACAGTCCATGACCCCCCATTAAAAAAAAACTCCAGGCAAACAATGGACACTGCAACATTTTCACAGGCCCTAACCATACTCCCAAACTTTCAATACAATAACTATGGGCAACAAAAAAAAAATGGAAAACATTGCAACAGGGCATATCAAGGACAGTTAAACAGTACTGTAAACATAGATGGCAGAACAGTATTTGCGTTACTATGCATACAGATATCAGTACATTCTGCGGAATTCGCCCCCCCCCCCCCAGTCTCTGCACAATTTTGGATGAAGTGAAAACAAGCATAGCATTAACAATGTGCTTATACAGTATGTGGCCCAACATTAAAAAAAATTCCAGGCAAACATTGAACACTGCAACATTCACAGCCATTAACTACCCTCCCAACATTAGCCACTTTAAACTATGTATGGCCCCCATCAACCTCCAAATAGCATAATTCAAACAGCCAAAAATAACCGCAGAACAAGCTGTAGCATCAGGAATAGTTAAACAGTACTATAAACCTAGACAGCAGAACAGTGTTTGCATTAGCATGCATTAAAATATCAGGACTCATCAACCTCCAAATAGCATAATTCAAACAGCCAAATATAACTGCAGAATAAGCTGTAACATCAGGGATAGTTAAACAGTACTATAAACCTAGTTAGCAGAACAGTGTTTGCATTAGCATGCATTAAGATATCAGTACATTCTGTGGAATTTTCACCCCCCCCAGCCGATGCGCAATAATCCTGGATAAAGTGAAAACCAAAAACATAGGTGTGGCATTAACAATGTGCTTATACAGAGCGAGGCCCCACATTAAAAAAATTCCAGGCAAACATTGAAAACTGCAACATTCTCACAGCCGCTAACTACTCTCCCACCATTACGCTTTTTAAACAATGTACAGGCCTCATCAATCTCCAAATAACATAAATCAAACAGCCAAAAATCACTGCAGAACAAGCTGTAACATCAGAGATATTTAAACAGCACTATAAACCTCAATAAGGGAGCAGTGTTTGCATTAGCATGCATTAAGATATCAGTACATTCTGCGGAATTCTCCCCCCCTCCCCCCCACAGCTGATGCACAATAATCCTGGATAAAGTGAAAACCTAAAACATAGGCGTAGCATTAACAATGTGTTATACAGTATTTGACCCCCCCCCCCCATTAAAAAAACTCCAGGCAAACATTGAACACTGCAACATTCTCACACGCCCTAACCACACTCCCAAACTTTCAACACATTAACTACGGACAACGAAAACATTGCAGTCATTGCATCAGTGAGTAGAACATTGTGGTTATACACAATAGTAGTGCAACAGGGTTTGCATAAGTATACATTCAAAACATCTATGCCTTCAGCAACATTCTCACAGCTGCTAATTACCCTCCCAACATTAGGCATTTTAAGCAATGTACAGGCCCCATCAACCTCCTAACCTCTCAGCATAATTCAAACAGCCAAAAAAAACTGCAGAACAAGGTGTAACATCAGGGATAGTGTAAAACAGTATTATAAACCTAGATAACAGAACAGTGTTTGACAAACTTGTAAAAAACTCAAAACCTACTGCAAATTCAGCTGACAATCTACCAGCAGAATTTCAAAAAATAGCAGCTGAAGCCAGTTCTTACCCTGAATACTTAAAAGATCCATTACTGAGCCGTACGTCCCAGCCATATGGAAGATGTCATACATTATACCCTTGCACAAAGGTGGAAACTTGACAGAACTTAGAAATTATAGGCCCAGAGCAATTCTTCCCCTACTACCTGAACTCCTAGAGAATTGCCTTCATTCTGAACCAATAATTTACTTGCCAAATCCCAACACGGCTTCAGGCCTCATGCTGCAACTGCCCTCCTCAGTTATACCAACACCATCAATTTACAAATGAAGTTAAAATAGGATCATCTGTCTTTCTCGATTTGTTAAAGGCCTTTGTCAGCATCTCTCAACAAACTACTAACTACTCTCACCAACCTTAATTGCATCCCCCAGGCCCTCCACTGGCTCCAAAGCTACCCACCAGGTCATAAACATCCATAAAATGTCTCCAGGATCTACCCCCCCACCCTCTACTTCCACTCACATTAGGAGTCTCACAAGGCTCCATCCTTGGTCCACTTCAGTTTAGTGGATTTATTATCAACCTGAATACCGCCCATCCCTAGCACTCACAATCCAATATGCTGACACCAACACACTTGTGTCACATCTACCATGCAACAGGTCATGTCCCAACCCAGGCTGAAATAAGCTAATCTTCACCACTTACCCCATACACCTAAGACTATTGATTAGCATCTCACAAGACTGCCCACCTATCCCTGCTGTAGCCAACTACAACATCCTTCTCTGTCCCATTACTTATCTCCCCTCCTTTTCGTCACCCCTATCCCATTCTCTCTACCTTTTACATATACAGCATAGATACTGCCAAAAAAAAAATAACAAGCCAACTCTACCTCTTGCCCAAAATAACTAACTTACACACTCTCCTAACCAACGGGCAATCAAAATTAAATGTATATTACATTTCACATTCCCTTATATTGTCCCTCGTACAAACAGATAAACCAAACTTATTTTACATATTTCTAGCACTTGTGTACTAAGATAAGCATTTCTCACTGGGTCTCCACTGGAAATGGGTTCTATCCCAGTCAGACTATCCAGTAAACAAATGTAAAATAAGTAAAGTAAAACTGGTATAACCACAGCCCCTCACCCACAAATCCTCTTAGCACAACACGTCGCTACACAAAAGTAAAATAAAACTGGTACAACCACAGCCCCTCACCCCAATCCTCTTAGCACAAGACCTCTGCATAAAAGCAAATTAAAACTGGTAAAACCAGTCCCCACCTCCCCAATTCTCATTGCACAAGAACACCACACAAGTGAAATAAACTGGTAAAACCACAGCCCCTCACCCCCCATCTCCTTACCACCAGAGCACTACACACACATAAAATAAAACTGGTACAACTACAACCTCACTCCCCACCCTCTTAGCACAAAAACTCTATAAAAAAACAAAATAAAACTGGTACAACCACAACCCTCCCATCCTCTTAGCACAAAAACTCTACACAAAATCAAAATAAAACTAGTACAACCACAGCCCCAAAATAAAACTGATACAACTCTCCTTACCACCAGAGCACTACACAAACATAAAATAAAACTGGTACAACTACAACCTCACTCCCCACCCTCTTAGCACAAAAACTCTATAAAAAACAAAATAAAACTGGTACAACCACAACCCTCCCATCCTCTTAGCACAAAAACTCTACACAAAATCAAAATAAAACTAGTACAACCACAGCCCCAAAATAAAACTGGTACAACTACAGCCCTCACCCCCAAACCTCTTACCACAAAAACTCTACACAAAACCTAAATAAAACTAGTACAACCACAGCACCCCCAAACCTCTTAGCACAAGAAATATGCACAAAAAACAATCACCCCCCAACAAAAAATAAAGTTTAAACTAAACCCAAAAACTTACCTTTTATGCTTTCTACTCAAGGATGCTTCCAATACTCTGCTCCCTCTTCACGACTGAAGGCTCACCTGCTCTGCTTGCTTTCCTCAGACCACTCAGTCCTTTTGAAATTGCCCTTAAAAGGACAGTTTTTCAGACCTTTTGAGAAATTGCCCTTAGAAGGACAGCTGAAAAAAGGGGTATAATCCAATGACCACGACCGCTCCAAAGGCTTGAATCCACTACTGATCCATTCCCGATGTAGTCCATCCTCATGATGGTCCAAACCTGGCTCGATCTCTGCACTCTGCTGCTACTAAGGAACACTCCTCTGTTTAAAAACAAGACAAGTGATCCTTATTAGCTGCAGGTGCCTTTTTAAAGGCAGTTTGTTCAGGAAGTGATTTGAAGGACCAACTGGGTCCTTGCTTCATCACTTCTTACTTTAAAAAAAAAAAAAAACAAGAACTTAGTTCGCAGGCTGCTGCAACCAATCAGATCCCTTGTTTCAATGAGCGGACCTGATTGTGTGCAGCTTGCCAGTGAATAATAAAAAAAAAAAAAACGGAAACTCAGTTCCGATTTTCACAGTGACGGCAGGAAACTACGTCCACGAGGAGCCGAGCTGAAGAACAGTAATGGTCAGAGCAACCCGCAGCTGCTGGATGTGGGCCCTCATTCATGGGGAGGTAATCAGGGGCTCCCTGCAGCCGTGGGTTTTGCGGGTGCCTAATGCTGGCTATGACCATTGCAATTTGATAAAATATTCCAAATGCCTTTCAATGCCTGATAGTGCAATTTTTCTTCTAAGTACTTTAATTTACAAGATGCTAAAACATTGTAACTGACTCCCTTTAAGAGTGAAACTACTTATACAAGACAGCCCATATCTACTCAGAAGTACACAGGACAACAGTTTCTCTCCAGTATGTCCTCCATTTAAAACTGTGGTAGGTGAGACAGCCTTTTCTAGACTGGGATCTGCTATCTGGAACCACAAGTCTACAGGCCTCAAAAATCTAGGAATCATTAAAAGCTTTAAAGATGTACTTAAAGAGCATCTTTTTACTGACTACCCATCACTGCTACCATGACCATGGTTAGGCAGCTTATCACCCCATATCATAAATACTAGAATGCATTTAAAAAACTTTCTCAGACTCTTAATGTGACATCTTATACACAAATATTTCACATGTATATAGGACTTTATGTATTATACGCATGATTGCACTATATTTTTATGCACATCTTAGCTTGTATTTTGTATATATCTTTTTTTAATGCATTCTGACTGGATCTTTTAATGTTACTCTATCTGGATTCAACCTTCCTATGTTCTGCATTTTACTATATACTCATTTTGTATATAATATTGTTGATTGAAAAATTGTGATGTAATGTCTGCTCCTTGAGTTCAGGTCATGGCTGAAAAGGGTCAGTAGACCAGCCCACTTACCCATTGATCAAACAGTAAATAAAATAGTTAAGAAATATGATACTGGCCAGCACCAGAAATAGGCTCAGAGTCAAGGTCACCCTGGGCATGTGAGGCAGAGTGAGTATAACTGTTATCCAGCTGAGTTACAGCTTCTGCAGCATGAGGCAAAAGATGAGAGAAATGTAAAAGGCTAACAATTTAGCCATCATTTGTAAGACAAAGTTAATTTAAAAACTTGCTTTTGAAATAAAACTGAAATAATGTTCAAAAAGCATTTTCCTGTGTTCAGTAACTGCTGTGCCTAACAGTAAATCAGACTAGTAAGTAAAACTACCTACTCACAGAACTGAAGTGAATTTCAAGATGGATACAGAGACCGATGTTACTGTGATGTCATGTACTACCTACAGGAATATCTTAAAACATCAGTAGTTGCTTGAACCAGGGATGAAAATACATACCCTTGTGAGGAAACTCAAATGCAGTGATAAATTCTAACCATGTCTGAGTGGAAAAGCTTAAGTTTGAGTTCTGGGCTTATATGATGGATATGAAGTAAATAAATAATCTGCTCTGCAGAGCAATGGCATGTGAAATAGGGCTGATTGCCAGTCCAAACAAAGTCAATGTAGATGTGTTTGGTGAAGGTTGTCTGTTTACCTGTGAACTAGTAAAGATAAAATTAAAGCCAAATGCTGCTCTATATGCCTTCACCACTCCAAGAAGAGTGCCATTCCTAATGCTGTCTAAAGGAGAGGCAGAACTCAAAAAGGATGCAAAAAAAAAAAAATCTCATTGAGATTGAAAGTGTAACTGAATTGACTGAATGGACTATGCCATTTTATAAACAAAAATGTCAGTGTTAGAATATGTGTTCATTTAACAAACGAAGTTTAATAATGCAGATACATGAGAAATTTTAATTCTATCTATAGTAGAAAACATGGCACTAAAATTTGGTCAATGCTAAAGTGTTTTCCATGTTAGATGCTTCCAGAGGGTTTTGGCAAATGCCTCTAGAGGAAGATAGTCAGAAGTTGATATCTTTCATTACTCCAAGTGGACGGTTCTGTTTCAGGAAGTTGCCATTCAGTATAATTTCAGCGCCAGAAATATTTTAATGTAAAACGTGTGACTTGCTAAAAGGCCATGAAGGCGTAGATGCTGTTAAGGATGACATACTACAGTTTGATCCTGGTAAGGGTACACATAATTCATAATTAGAAACAGGGTTCCAAACCATTAGAGCTTCAGGTTTAAAGCAAAAACTAAGACAAATGCTACTTTGAAAAGACTGCCCCCAGAATTTAATAAAATCCATGTAGGCATAGTGTAGACAGTACAAGTAATGTTACCATATCTGTGTACATGGTTCCCCCTTGGCAGCACATCATGCATATTAATCATGGTGCACTGCCAAGGATGAGCTGTGGAACATGGTTATTGAATCAGTGTAGGGAGTGTGGTGCTGTGTCCCCAGATGAGTAGCACACTCCCCACTCCCTGCACTGTCCAGTTTTATTATATCAATGTAATTTAATTTTTTAATTTTTTTTTAAAAAACATGTTTGTGTGGCATGGCACAGAGCACAGCAATGCTAAGTGGTGCAGAGACACCTGCCAGACATCTAAAAATAGAATCCGGATGTATTTAATTATTTATGTAAAGGTCAAGTTTAAGCATAGCTGAGTGGGTTTGCCCGGTGCACTGCTCAGCAGTGCTTATAGGTATCTCAGAGGTATATGTAACGGTATAGCAAAATTCCACATATCCATGTAGAGTTATGGCCTCATGTGCATTAGGTGCAGGGTTTGAATACATGGAAGGGCAAGTAAGCATTTATTTTCAAAATACAAATTATGCAAATTATTTTGAAATTCTCCCCTGCTGCACTCAGCTAAGATCTACTAAGACCTGCTAAGACCTGCTAAGCACTGCAGAAACAAAATAATGGCTGATAATGTTTATGCACTGCTTGGCACCACTTGACTGGTTTGTGCACCATAAAGCCCTGTTAAGAACTGCTTGGCTGAGCTGAGCTGGTTTATGCAGTGCTAAGCAATGCACCGCATTTTTAAATGTTGCCCAATAGCATTTAAGGGTGGAAAAACAAGTTATATTAAGCTCACTAGGTGGGAATACAGCATAATTTGTTGGAGTTCTACCTGAGTAGTGACTATGGCTGGCATTGGAGAGGGTGCATACTTCTGGGCGCAAGAGTGGGGCATTCAGGAGTCCAGGGTCATGGCTGGACTCCTGGTAAAAAACCAGGATGACTGGCTGCTGCAGGGTGGGTTCCAGGGCTTAGAGTGCAAGGCGGAGGCCTGGGACCGACTGGCACATGAACTCACCAGTGTGACAGGTATCCTCCACACAGGTGAGCAGGTTTGTCAACACCATGACAACCTCAAGCATAGAAAGGGGGATGTCTTGGATACCTGGGTACAAGAAGCTCAGGCAGGGAATGCCCAACAAGTTTGTAAGCAATTTTACCTTTGTTTCATGCATACCTAATCTGAATGTCTGATAAACTGGTATGCGTGATGGTGTACTTCTCTCCCAACAGCTGCAGAGGAAAGGGCTCACAACATCGCGGCACATGCAGGGTGTTTGGCCAGGTTGCGCCATATGTGGGGTGAGTACAGATGTATTTTGCTATCTATACTCAAGCAAGAAAGAGTAAAACATTAACAGTGATTAGGTATATACAGTAAAGATTGTATTGCAATGAATGTGGACTTACAGCTGTACTGCAATAAGTGCATACTGCCAACGGTAGTGCCATAAGCCGGGAAGACTAAAGCATTAACTGTAATAAGTATATGCAATAAAGTTTGTAGTGCAATAACTGTAGAATTACAGCTGTACTGCAATAAGTGCATACTGCCAACTGTAGTGCAATAAGCAGAGAAGACTAAAGCATTAACCATAATAAAGTATATGCAATAAAGTTTGTAGTGCAATAACTGGAATTACAGCTGTATTGCAACACCTGCATAATAACAAGTGTTGTGCAATAAAAACTTGAAACTATAACAGTAACTGCATGAAGGTATCTCTAATTAAGTCTGTTGTGCAATAAGTGTGGACATAGGGCTGTTTTCCAAGAAATCAATTATGACAACTGTTCTGCAATAAAAACACAAAACAATACCAGCATCTGCATGAAGGTATATCCAATAAAGTCAGTTGTGCAATAAGTGTAGATTCATAGTTGTTTTGTAAGAAGCAAATTATGACAACTGTTATGCAATAACACATGAACCAATACTAATAACACCAAGGTAAATTGTGGACATCAGCATTGCCTTGTTTCCGCCATTGCATTTCAGCTATATGCATTTAGGCTATGAGGTATAGTGCTGCAGTAAAGTATAACAGTGTAATAGCAGTAGACTGCAAATAATAACCCATAATCTGATACTGTTTGTTGACTTCACAGATATCTCAATCCACTAACAATATATTGTGTACACTTGTATTCTATGTAGTAATGTATAGGTTACTTACTATCTCTGTCATGTTTGTATTTCATGCATATGTGTTCAACTGTCACTGCAGTCTAGTATAAAACTGTACTACTATTACCAGGTCATATTATGGCTCCAGGTGAGCTCTAGGCAAATATCAGTCAGTCAGTAATCAGCAGTGACTCAGTAGCTCAGTTTCTTAAATGCTCTGTATGAATTACATTTTGCCACACACAGATCAGGGTTCGAATCCAGTGCTATGTAGCACTAAATATTACAGTATCAGTCCCATAATGATTACAGATTTTCTTTGCACAAGAACTACAGGCAAATGGGTGAGGTAGCCTATATTATGAGTAAATAATTGTGTGTTTAGATGTTATAGACTATTACAATCATTACCAGGAATGTGAAAATACAGTATAAAATAAAGGAAATTCCAACACATGTGAGAGATGCAACCATATAGCCAAACTGGAGGCTAAGCTCTCTCAACTCAGTACTGGCGTAACCAGTCAGGAGGAGAAGGCAACCACACTCACTACAATTCCAGTCTCACATAGACCTACCACGACAGCCAACCAAACACATAAACACACAAAAACATACTTGGAGGCTCTAAATAAAAATCTGCCCAAGCAGCAGAGACCTCCAAAGCAGACACCCAAGCAACCGCTACCCCAAAACAAAACACGTGCAACACATAGCTCACAAAGCCAGTGTGCCGAACAGTCACAGCCCTTAAGGCTAAACAACACACCTGATACACTTGTATTAGGTGACTCTATCGTCAGGCACACTGACGTCCCGCTCACCAGGCTGAACAAGGAGAAGGTCACAGTGAGTTGTCTGTCGGGCGCTAGGATCCGCCACATAACACAAGCATTCAGGTCACTCCAAGGCAAGTACAAATATGACTCAGTCATTGTCCATGCTGGTGTGAATGACC
Source organism: Protopterus annectens (assembly GCF_019279795.1). Taxonomy (NCBI): domain Eukaryota; kingdom Metazoa; phylum Chordata; order Ceratodontiformes; family Protopteridae; genus Protopterus; species Protopterus annectens. The sequence goes on from NC_056731.1 coordinate 1,915,336,045, forward strand.
TGAGACGTACCTCCCTGGACTACATGAAAAGAGACATAGAGGAGCTCTCTGAGCATGTAGCCCAGGCTGGTATGACCCTGACCTTGAGTAGCATCTTACCCTCACCAAGAATGATGCCACAATATGAAGACAAGATGATCAATTTCAACAATTGGCTTAAGTATTGGTGTCATTCAAAGGGGATCCAATGCCTGTCAGCCTGAGATGACATGCTCGACAAGCCACAATGCTTCGCTAGGGACGGCTTGCACCTGTCACCCCTGGGCTTTCAGATATTGGCAAAGGCTCTTGCTACCCCCATAGTCCCTTTTTTAAGTAAGGCTCAAAAGACAAACCCACCTCCATAGGTATCACAAGGGATAAGAAACTATGAGTAATGCTACTCAACGCCAGAAGTCTAAACCTCAAGATGCACGCGCTCGAAACTCTTCTTAGAATGGAGAACATCGATATCTGTGCAGTAACAGAAACCTGGTTCAAGGCTCCCGAGAGCACCCCAGCACTACCAGGTTATACCTCATACCATGCTTTTCGGCCCCAAAACTTGGACCGAACCACAAAAGAAGGGGGAGTATCAATATTCGTCAAAGATACCCACACCTCCAGGTCTGTGGCACAGCACGAAGCATCAGAGACTATCCATGTGCAACTAACAGTGGGTAAAACTGCCTTCCAGTTTATAGCCTGCTACAGACCACCCTCCCAAACCCAGGAACCCCACTCGGCCTTCCTGAGAACAGTGGAAAATATGAAGGTCTCTCCAAACACCATTATATTGGGCGACTTCAACTACCCAAACATAGACTGGGAGCATTACTCTAGCTCCAACACCCTAGCCCAAAGGTTCCCAGAATTTATAAACTCAAATGCTATGGAACAACTTGTTACCACTCCCACAAGAGGGGAAAACATACTGGAACTGATCATCAGCAACATGGGGACTCTATGCTCCAGACCAGAAGTGTATCCCTCACTGGTAAGATCAGACCATAAACTAATCGCACTGGATATTCACAACCCGACCCCACCCCCTGCCCAGTAAACCACAGTGAAAAACTTCTCTAAAGCAAATTTCACACTCCTCAAAACCGAGGTGGAATCCTTCAAAGCCCCCAGGCCTGTGGAAAATATGGCCCAGACCGCAGAATCCTTTATAAACGCATTCTATGAACACCTTCAGGAATGCATGGATCATGCAATCCCAAATAAAACCAAGACCCAATCCTCCAAAGGCAGATGTCCTGTCTGGTGGACCCCAGCCATAAACAAACTATACAGTAGAAGGAGGAAGCTACTACATGATAGAGCAAAATCCCAAAAAGGGAAGGCATCTCTGATCAGTATTAGCAAAAAACTACGGGCACTCATAAAATCGTCTAAGGCCAGCTTCGAGAGAAAGATTGCACAGGACACTAAGAATAATCACAAGGTTTTCTTTAGTTATGTTAGGAACCTGGGTGGGAATTCCCAGGTATGCTCAGAATTAGTCCAAAATGACAAAAAATACACCAAACCCACAGACATTGCCAACATCCTAGCTGACAGGTTCAGCGCAAACTTCTCCCCCCTTCCCCACCAAAAGGGCAAATATCTATCCCAGCAGAGTGCTGCCCCCCTGACATCTCAGATGCTCAGGTAAGAGCCGCCCTCTCCAAAGCAAAAAACACAGCATCAATGGGACCAGACGGTGTCCCAGGCTGCGTCCTACATGAACTCCAAGAAGAGCTAAACCCAAACATAAAACTACTGTTCAATCTCAGCCTTACTACAGGATATGTACCCAAAGAGTGGCGTACAGCAACAGTGGTCCCTCTCCACAAAGGTGGTGCCTCAACGGATCCTGGAAATTATCACCCCATAAGCCTGACTAGCTTGGTCTGCAAAGCTATGGAAAGGATCATCATGGACCTCATAAATAAAGATATTGGGGACCTACAGACACTAGATCCTACCCAGTTTGGCTTTGTTAAGGGCAGATCCTGCCTCTTAAACCTGGTCGATTTCTTTGAAACAGTCACCAAGGCCATTGACGAGGGGAAGGTGGTCCACACAGCCTACCTGGACCTCGCAAAAGTCCTCGATACAATACCCCACTCGGGCATTATAGATAAGCTCACCAGCTTAAATATAAACCCCTATGTCACTAGATGGGTTACAAACTGGCGCAAGGACAGAACTCACATGGTTAGAATTGCTGGAGCCATGTCAGACTCCAAACCAGTTACAAGTGGCTTCCCACAAAGCTCAGTCCTGGGACCTCTCTTCATAGGTTCATAGGTTCATAGGTTGGTACTAGGCTATCAGCCCTAGGGCCTTACCTGTAGATTTATGGTCAAAAGGTAAAGGGGATGTAGGACTGATGAAAACAGCAGGTGAAGTTTGTATAACTCCAAAGTCAGGTTTTAGACCTTGTAAGCACCAATACCCGCTAAGTAAACAAGCAGAGGAAGGAATTAAGCCAGTCATTGAGCAGCTAAAACAGGTAGGAATTCTTCTTGAATGCCCAGATTCGCCCTGCAATACTCCATTGTTTCCTGTAAAGAAACCAGATGGGTCATGGAGGTTGGTTCAGGATTTACAAGCAGTTATTTCGGCTGTGATCCCAAGAGCACCAGTGGACCCTGACCCCTATACATTACTTAATGATTTATTACCTCAGCACAGATATTTTTCTGTCATAGATATAAGCAATGCCTTTTTCTCCATAGGCTTGTCAGACTGATGGGACGGTAGTTTCCGGGACCCAAGGTGGATCCCCCCTTGTGGATTGGGATAAATGTAGCTCTGCGCCACTCAGTGGGCATGAAACCTGAGGTGAGACTATGATTAAACATGACACTTAGGTGAGGTGCCAGTTCATATTGTAGTTCATGTAGTACACAGCCCAGGATGTCATCTGGTCCCATGGATGCTGTATTCTTGGCTTTAGAGAGTGCGTTTTGTACCTGTGTGGCCGTTATTACTGGAATTTGGCAATCTTCCGGTATTGAGATGGGCCATTTAGGGGGTGAGAGGGGGGTGAAGTTGGCACTGAATCGATCTGCCAGGATATTGGCAATATCCTTCGGATCAGTATATTTAATGCCATTCTGTTTTAGCTCAGAGCAGATCTGAGCATTGCCATTTAGATTCTTGACATAGTTATAGAATGTTTTGTGGTTGTCTTTGGAATCTTTGGCAATTTTATTTTCGTAACTAGCTTTGGAGGATTTTATGAGGCATCTCAGTTTCTTACTGAGGCTAGTAAGGGAGTTTTTTGCATCCTGGGATTTTCCTCTTTTCTGCAAAAGTTTCTTCCTTTTGTTGTAAAGTTTGTTTATGGCAGGGGACCACCAGATTGGCTTCCTTTTTTGGATGAGGGCATTTTGGTTCTATTTGGGATGGCACGATTCATGCATGAGTGGATGTGCTCGTACAGTGCCTTAGTGTAGGATTCAGCAGTTGAACTTTCAGTTCCGTCTGCATGGGTGTCATGAAGTTTGTCACTTCTGACTTGAGTAGCATGAAGTTGGCTTTGGAGAAGTTTTTATGGTGGTTTCTTTACTGGGGGTGGGGTGGGGTGTGGATGTTAAGGGTGATTAGCTTATGGTCAGACCTGACTAACGAGGGGTGACCATAGGTATGGAGCATTGATTTCCCATGTTGGTAATGACCAGGTCTAGGATATTGGAGCCCCTGGTGGGACTATGGATTAGTTGATCCAGGGCGTTGGAATTTATGAATTCCAAGAACCGCTGCAAAGGTGTTGGGACATGAGTAGTTTTCCCAGTTAATGGCAGGGTAGTTAAAATCACCCAGTATTAGGGTGTTAGGTTCTATCTTAATATTTTCCAGTATGTTTAGAAAGGTGTAGTGAGAATCTTGGGGTATGGTGGGGGATCTGTAGCAAGCTACAATTTGGATTGCAGTCTTACCTAGTGTTAGTTGCACTTGGAGAATTTCAGACACATTGTGTTGGCCAACTAGCCTGGTGGTGTGAATATCCTTGGTGAATATTGACACTCCTCCACCTTTAGTGTTTTGGTCCTGGTTTGGTGGCCGAAAAGTGTGGTAAGAGTTGTAGCCTGGTATTGCAGGGGTGGTCTCTGGAGCCTTGAACCAGGTCTCAGTTACTGCACAGATATCGATGTTCTCCATTTTTAGGAGTGCCTCGAGAGAGTGCATTTTGAGGTTTAGACTTATTTTACCTTTTCCTTTTTTTTTTTTTTTTTCCTCAGGTATTTAGGACTGTATCAAAATTATTTTACAGGTCTTATTATAAAATGGGACTATCTTAACAGGTGACCTTAACAAAATAATCTTAACAAGTAATCCTACCCATCCTTAACTAAAAATAAAACCTTGTCGACAAGATTAAATTAAATTAAAAGAAATTTATTTTTCATCCTACCTGAACCAGATGAGTCTCCGTTTCCCCTTTTCATTCAGAAACCGTCCCTCAGATAGGGATCAGAGAGCGGCCGGCCTCCTTTCAACAACAAATCAGTCGGAGAGCTTTCAGTCGAGGGAATCTTAAGATGAGAAACCCTCACCTGAACAGGTTTTTCGGTCTCTCTATCGGTCTGATCCATATCTTCGTAGAGGTTTCCGGTCCGAAGGACCAAAATGTCAGAAGAAAAAATTCAAACGAGTCGCATCTGCCTCAGGTGATGAATTTTCCTTTATTAGCAGTTAACCAGATTACACAGCATGTTGGCCAAGATGTCCGGTCTGGACTGATCTGATCTCTGATCTGATCAACTTGTTTACTGACATCAACTTTTATACTGCAAGCAAAACAACTTTTTGTTACATTTCTGACCGTTGACAGTTGGCTATGAAAAACATATATGATAAACATGTTTATCACAAATTACCTCAAACCCACAGCTAGTACAGAATGTTCAAGAAGTACAAAATGTTCAACTCAACAACGGTAGCTCAAATTTTCCAGGACACACAGCCTGCCCTAGCAAATTAACTCCCACTTGGCCGTGCGTCCCCATCCCAGGCTTCACTGAGCTATAACCAAATCTCTTTATTCTGAAATGCAGAAAACAGATATCATTCAGGTTCATAAGCAATGCTGCATTTTGTTCACAGATGAGGCCCATCTTTGATAGGCATATCCCAACAAATAACATGTTCACTTTGCAAAAAGAGGAAAAAGACAAATAACAGTATGTTTTTAAAACTTTTTCTCTTAACACAAGTGTTCTGTGTAGTTGTGTATCTGAAGTTGTTACTGCTTAGCCCATACTGTCCCATGCAGATAGTTTGAGAGGTATGTACATGCTACAGCAGCTATAGGGCACTTGTACACATAAAGAAAGGACAGACCTATAGAGCAGATAGCTGTACTGTTGTCAAATATATAGCCTATAATGGTATCAATGGACTGTATTTCTCTCTCTCCCCACCCCTTATCTTCATTGATTCATAGATTCATAAGTAAGTACTAGGCAATCGGCCCTACGGCCTATACAAGCCTTGCCAAATGATGTTCCCTGGCTTTCGCCACCCAAGAAAATTATTTTCCTGTGCCCCTGTTGAGCAGAGCCACAGCAGTGACCCCCGGGGTGAATTTCTTATTTTCCATCTAATTGTCAAGATTTCTCTTAAACAGGGCTAATGAGGAGCTTTGCTTGACATGAATGGGCAGTCTATTCCAGAGCAAGGGAAGTCTCTGGGACAGGAATCTATCCCTCCAGCATGTTCTGTTTATTGTGGTGACAAGGCTTAGGTCCCTGAAGCACGTGGCTCAGAGAGATTGGGATTTCTAAGTGTAGCATGTCCGTCAGGTCTGGGTTAGACATGGCTTTGTACATTAGGCAGAGGTCGCCTCGGAGTAGGCGATATGCGATGGAGTAGAGCTGGAGTTTTTTGAGACGGTCGGCGTATGGCATCTGTTTGAGGCCAGTAATCCTCTTAGTGAGGTATTTTTGTGGCCTTTCCAGCTGTTGCAGATGTCCTGCGAGATACATGCCAAACGAGGTGTTGCACTCTATGATGGGTCTAATAAGGGATGAGTAGAGAGGAACAATGACCTCTCTTTTTCTGGAGGAAATCCCCTTTGTGATGAGGTGTGCCACGTAAAAGGATTTCATGACTTCATCAGCAACGTGATTATCAAAGGAGAGACTGCTATCCACCTGTGTCCCAAGGTCTCTTATCACATTTTTGGTGTTTAGTAGGCTACCGCCTATGCGGTAGTTCATGGGTATGGTATTTTTCCCAAAGGGGATGACAATGCACTTCTTGGCATTGAGCTTTAGGCCATGACTTTGACACCAAGCATCAGTCTCAGTGAGGCCTCTTTGTAGAATGTCCACATCCTTAGGTGAATCAATTATGGCTCCTAGTTTGCAGTCATCTGTGAATTTCATTAGCCAGAGACCACCTGTATTAGCCTGGACTTCAGAGAAGTAGATACTGAACAGGAGAGGACCCAGGACCGAACCCTGTGGTACTCCGCTTGTCACTGGTCTGTAGTCAGATTTGGAGTCGGCTACTTTTACTTTGTGGGTTCTGTCAGTGAGCCAGTTGGCCACCCATCTTGTGACACAGGGATTTATGCCTAGTCCAGTGAGTTTATCTATAATGCTAAAGTGGGGGATGGTGTTGAAAGCCTTGGCGAGGTCAGGATAGGCTGTGTGCATCACCTTACCCCAGTCTACAGCTCTGGTGACTTCTTCAAAGAAGTCAATCAGGTTTAGGAGGCATGATCTACCTTTTACAATCCCAGACTGAGTGGAGTCTAGAGTTTGGAGGTTACCTATGTCTTTGTTTATAAGCTCTAGGATGATGCTTTCCATGGCCTTGCAGACCAGGTTCATTAGGCTAATATGGAGTTAGTTCCTGGGGTCTGTGGTGGCACTCCCTTTGTGGAGTGGGATAACTGTCACTGTGCACCATTCCATAGGCACAAAGCCTGAAGTGAGGCTATGGTTGAACATGGTACTCAGGTGGGGGTGCCAGTTCGTTCTGTAGTTCGTGCAGAATGCAGCCTGGGATGTTGTCCGGTCCCATGGATGCTGTGTTCTTGGCTTTGGAGAGTGTGGTCTTTACCTGTGTGGCCGTGATTTCAGGGGCTTTGCAGTCATCTGGTATGGGGATGGGCCCTTTGGGGGTTGAGGTGGGTGAAGTTAGCACTAAACCTGTCTGCCAGGATGTTGGCAATATTGGTTGGTTCGGTAAATGTAGTGCCATTGTGCTGTAGTTCAGAGCAGATCTGAGTGTTGCCATTGAGATTCTTAATATAGCTGTAGAAGGCTTTGTGGTTGTCTTTAGAATCCATGGTGATTTTATTTTGGTAACTAGCTTTGGAAGATTTTATGAGGGATCTCAGCATTTTGCTGATGCTGACCAGGGAGTTCCTGCAGTCCTAGGATTTTACTCTTTTTTGCAACAGTTTCTTCCTTCTGTTGTAGAGCTTATTTATGGCAGGGGACCACTAGATTGGTTCCTTTTTATAGAGGATAGCGTCTTGGTTCTGTTGGGGATGGCATGGTCCATGCACTTGTGTATGTGCTTATACAGTACATTTGTATATGATTCAGCAGTCGTGCCACTATTTTCCTTCTGTGTGGGTGTAATGAAGTTTGCCATGTCTGACTTAAGAAGCAAGATGTTGGCTTTGGAGAAGTTTTTTACCATGGTTTCCTTAATGGGGAGGGGATGCGGGATATGGATGTCTAGAGTGATCAGCTTATTCTTGGACCTGACCAGTGAGGAGTGGTCAACTCCTCGCTGGTCAACTCCTCACTGGTTGGACCTGACCAGCAAGGAGTTGACCACTGGTATGGAGCATCTGTTACCCATATTGGTAATGACCAGATCCAGGATGTTGCTACCCCTGGTAGGGGTATGGACAAGCTGGTCCAGGGCATTGGAATTAATGAGTTCCAGAAAATGTTGGGCAAATGAGTTAGTACATAAGTAGTTTTTACAGTAATTACCTGAATTGCAGTCTTGCCCAGTGTTAATTGTACTTGGATAATTTTGGAGGCATTATGTTAAGCAACTAGCTTGGTGGTCTGGATATCCTTTATGAATATGGACAGACCTCCTCCTTTAGTATTTCTGTCCAAGTTAGGTGGCCAAAAGGTGTGGTAAAGGGTGCTCTCTGGTGCCTTAAACCAGGCCTCTGTCACTGCACAGATGTCAATGTTCTCCATCTTCAGGAGAGCCTCAAGTGTGTGCATTTTGAGGTTTAGACTTCTAGCATTGAGTAGCATTACCCTTAGATTTCACTTGTTTATGTCTACTATGGTGGTGTATTTGATGTTTGAGCTTTGCCTAAAAAAGGCACTGTAGGGGTGGCAAGAGCCTTAGCCAGTATCCAGAATCTCAGCAGCAACAGGTGCAGGCCATCTCTGGCAAAGCATCATGGCCTGTCGATCATGTCATCCCAGGCAGACAGATACTGAATCCCTTTTGAATGACACCAGAAACTTAGCCAATTGTTGAAGTCAATCATTTTGTCCTTGTACTGTGGTATTATTCTGGATGATGGCAGGATGCTACTCAGGGCTAGTGTCATACCTGCCTGAGCCGCATGGTCAGAGAGCTCCTCCATGTCTCTTTTCATGTAGCCCAGGGAGGTATGTCTCAGGTCATTCACTCCAACATAGACGATGACAGAATCGTACTTGTTATGGAGTGACCTGAGTGTGTGCATTATATGGCAGATCCTGGCACCCGACAGGCAGCTGACAGTAACTTTCTCCTTGTTTAGCCTGGTGAGAGGGACATCAGTGTGCCTGACTATAGAGTCACCAATGACTAGTGTGTTGGGTATGTTGTTTTGCCTTATGGGCTGAGATTGAGTGGCACACTGATTTTGTGGGCTATGTGTCATTTGGGTAGTGTTGGGGGGTGGTAGTTGCTTGCCTTTCAGCTGTGGTGGTCTCTGTTGATTGGGCAGATCCTTATTGAGAGTCTCCATGAATGTAAGTGTGTGTTTTGTGTTACTATGTGTGGGTTTGGGTGGTGCAAGTTTTGATGGACTATGTGTTGAGTGTGGTGTAGTGTTAACCATCTCCTCCTGACTGTCTAGTCCAGTCTTGGCTGGGGAGAGCTTGGCTTCCAGTTTGGCTATACAAGTGCATCTCTTACAGGTTGTAGTTTTGGGTGGTTGGAGGAGACAGTTGTCAGTGTACATGAGGCAATTGCTACATTGCCCCAAGATGCCCAGATTCATCAGGTGGACAGGAGAAAACACCAGGAGCTGGCCCTAGGACATGCCTGGTTAGTGCTTATTTATTTAAGTACTGGGAGCTGATTTCCTCTTGATTAGTGAGGAAAGTTGAGTGCTGACATAATTTGTAGATTATTTGGTCCTTACAGTGAGATTTGGACAAGTGCTGAGCAAAAGGAACAGTTTGAGTCCTAAAACTAGAAGACTGGCTACTTCAAGGGAACGGAACAGTTTTGAGTGCTAAAACTAGAAGACTGGCTAGTTCAAGAGAACAGAAACAGTTTAGAGTGCTAAAACTAGGAGACTGGCTAGTTCTAAGGGAAAATCTGAAGAGCAGACTTTCTGGCACCGGGAATATTTTAACTGCAGTTAAACTCCATTATGTGATGCACAAAACTGTGCAAACACAGGTTTTTAAACAGAAATATGAAAGAAATAGAAATAGCCCAAAACGGCCAATAAAATTACAGATTCTGAGCTGAAACCACTCCTCCAGATGACAGATAGGCTGTTTCAAATCTCACCATTCTAACTGATGAACAAAGAAGCTTCCCTCTATCTTAGAAAGGTCTGGGCAACACAGAAATTACAAACAGCCCAAAATTCAGCAATGTCTGAAAACCGGACTCTACTAGCTCTAGAAAGGCAGGAAACTAGTATAAAAATAGGATTTTTTGTTTGTTTATTTTTTTAAAAGTTAAAGCAGATACAAGAATAAAAACACTTTTAAAGCAGAAAAAAGGCTATCACAGTTGAGTGTGTAGCCCTTTACAATTAAACAGATAAAAACACTTAAAAATGATCATTATTGTTATTCATTGGTTATGGTTTACTATTAACATGTTATATTTTTAACTG